>NW_023994101.1:600000-770000 GCF_015586225.1 Lucilia sericata
CCATAATTTTTAATTAACGACTTTTTAATTTTTATGGTATTTTATTTAAATTATATATATTTTTTACTATTATGTTGCTAAGCCTTTAACATAATTAATTTTGATTTTCTGTTAGAAATAATTTATTCATGATTTTCTAATAAAAAAAAAAAAATAATCAATCATTTTCAGTTTATTACAATTTCATACATACAAAAGCTATTTATAGTACAAATATTTAAATGTCAGCTTTATCATGCCCTTAATCACTTTGGTAATTTTATAAGCAACCAACCAGAAATATTTATGAAATTGTGTGACATGACAAATCTTTACTTAATACTAAATTCTGCTAAATTTAAATGTCTTAAGTTTCTTATGTTGTTGTTTGTTTTAATATTGCTTGTGACGTCATTGCCATGGGTCGTCTACCTTTTCCATACAAACTGTTAAAAGTTGATATTGCTATTGTTGTTGTTTAGCTAATAATAAAAGAGTAAATATGTGTAAATGTGTTTATGAAATCCTGTAACTATGACGTCAATACATTACGATGTTCTAGAAATGAGCAAAATAAGAAATAACTTAATATTTTATTATATACTCAGCAGCCAAAAAAAGGAGCATTGTTCTTTTTGTTTACTTTTTTCACTATTGCTATTTTTATGCCCTGTAACCAATACTTGAGCAATTTATTTCTAACAGTTTCATTTTCTAGGTATTGTTGTTGTTTCGACTGTTATACCATTTAATATAAAATATATAACAATTAAGGTTTGAGGTTCTCTAAATAAAAAGTCTGAGTACTTTTCATTGTTGTTTGTAATGTTAGGTTTTATAAAGAGGATTTAGTGATTTTTTCCCGTTTAATGAGGGTGTGTTTGTGTATTTTTTGTATTAAAAATAGAATTTGATTACAATTTATTTCCATAATACTTAAGTATATACAATGATAAATGCCTAAAAGCAAAATTGAAAAAGAAAATGATAATGTTTTCTAGGAAAATTAGTGGAAAGACAATATGGAAAATTTTCATTTTCTGACTAAAACCTTTAAGGCAAAAGTAATTTGAGTAGGATTAGCTAAAAATAATAAAAGTATATTTCTCAATTTTCAAATAATATGTTCAAATTACAAAAAAATTGGTTTACTAGTAAACAACTCTTATACAACTGAACGTATACTTAATATTTATTACAAAAATTTACCTAATATAAATCATACGCCTCCTTAAACTATAAATAAATCATATAAAAATAACATTTAATAAAATATGCAAAATATTAAAGATTCCTTAACGTTATTTAATATTTTATATAAAATAACAATTGTTATCCTTACATTACACTTTTATTACATTCGCAATTCTATAAAAAGAAAACATTTAAAAAAACATTCAAAAAAAAATATATAAATTTTCCTAACAAAAACAAAACTTTATGATTTGTTTCAAATTTCATTTTACGATCAAATCAGTTGAATAATTTGTTACGATTAAACCTAATGCCAACAACAGAAACAATGTTGTCTTGCAATAATTTTAATTTTTTGGGTTGTTATTATACAACAATAAAAAATTCCCATTAAAGTGAACAAATAAATGTAGCAAAAAAAAATTATTCAAACTGTTAACAAATTTCCTTTTAATGTTTTTACATAGTTCTGAAAATTTAATTTTTTTTATTTGCCTGTAAACGTAAATGTACATTAAAACTATAAATGATATTTTTTTCGTATATTATGGAAATCATACAAACTGCGCTTTTAATAGCTTGCTGTTTTTTGTGCTAAATTGAAATAATGTTTTTTTTTGGTACAACTTTTCAAATATTATATGTTTAAAAATCATCATTTGAAATGATTTGGCAAGATATTGAAAATGAACGAAAGAAAAAATTATTGAATTTTTAGTTTTAGTTTGTTTATTACACATTAATATTTTGATTTTTTTCTTAACAACGGCAAAATTTAGCAACGTAATGTGAATACAGTGAGAGAAAAAAGAAAGATTTTTCGGATTTTATTTTATTTTCTTTTAATTCATAGTTCATAGATTTTAAATTCATAGTTCTGTTCTGTTCTAGTTTAGTTCTAGTTCAGTTCTATTTCAGTTCTAGTTCAGTTCTAGTTCAGTTCTAGTTCAGTTCTAGTTCAGTTCTAATTCAGTTCTAGTTCAGTTCATTCAGTTCTAGTTCAGTTCAGTTCTAGTTCAGTTCTAGTTCAGTTCTAGTTCAGTTCTAGTTCAGTTCTAGTTCAGTTCTAGTTCAGTTCTAGTTCAGTTCTAGTTCAGTTCTAGTTCAGTTCTAGTTCAGTTCTAGTTCAGTTCTAGTTCAGTTCTAGTTCAGTTCTAGTTCAGTTCTAGTTCAGTTCTAGTTCAGTTCTAGTTCAGTTCTAGTTCAGTTCTAGTTCAGTTCTAGTTCAGTTCTAGTTCAGTTCTAGTTCAGTTCTAGTTCAGTTCTAGTTCAGTTCTAGTTCAGTTCTAGTTCAGTTCTAGTTCAGTTCTAGTTCAGTTCTAGTTCAGTTCTAGTTCAGTTCTAGTTCAGTTCTAGTTCAGTTCTAGTTCAGTTCTAGTTCAGTTCTAGTTCAGTTCTAGTTCAGTTCTAGTTCAGTTCTAGTTCAGTTCTAGTTCAGTTCTAGTTCAGTTCTAGTTCAGTTCTAGTTCAGTTCTAGTTCAGTTCTAGTTCAGTTCTAGTTCAGTTCTAGTTCAGTTCTAGTTCAGTTCTAGTTCAGTTCTAGTTCAGTTCTAGTTCAGTTCTAGTTCAGTTCTAGTTCAGTTCTAGTTCAGTTCTAGTTCAGTTCTAGTTCAGTTCTAGTTCAGTTCTAGTTCAGTTCTAGTTCAGTTCTAGTTAATTTTTAGTTCAGTTCTTATCTTATTCCCTCTCTATTTCTCCTTTTTTTGGGTCCAATGTTTACATTATTTTTGTAAGTGTATCATCTACACTGATTTGTTTATTGTTTGTTTAAACTAATTACTGTCTTATTTCGATGTTTATTTTTACTTTGGGACATTTCTAGCCCAGAAAAATAAAAACCAAATAACAAACAACTACTCAAAATATTTAGATTTATTTTAGCGTAGAAATATGTTCATATGTACATTATTTAGTCCAAAAAAAAAAAAATAATTAAATGGAAAAATAAAATTCTGTAATATAAAAATATGACAAAAATTATGATGGGTCAACAAGGCCTTCTCGTTAAATTAAATAACTATATAGAATCTTGTTGATGTCAACGTTTTTGTGGTTGATTTTCTTATTATTGCTGCTGCTAATGTTGGTGTTTTTGTTGTTATTGTTGGTGATATTGTCTGGTCTGACGTACAACTTGCCATTGACACACAATAAAAAAGAAAAATTATAATATAAAAACAAAAAAAAAAAAAAAAAAAGCATAGGCAGACAGAAATAAAGTGTGTAAAATGGAAAATGAGAAAACAAATTATCACACTTATAATACCATAAATACAAATCAAAGCAACAACTACAACAATATTAAAAAAAAGGCAATACAATGTAATAATGATCATTGAGAGTCCAAAAACACCAGCAATGAAATAAATACAAGAAAACAATAATTGAAAAAAGAGAAAATTGAATTACTAAAATAATGTGTTTAAACACCCTCAACAACTGGGGAGGTCATATAGAAAAAATATTAAACATTAAACGAGAAAAAAGCAACACAAAGCAAGAATTTATTAATAAATGTTTATAGAATTGTACTATTAAATGAGGTGCACAGACAGAAACAAGAAAAAAAAAAAAAAAAAACAAAAATAATAATAAAAAATAAATGTCATGGTACTGTTTATTTCTTTTTTTTATAGATTTTTGCATATATTTTGTTTAAATATAAATTTTATATAAAAATTTTTAAAATCCACCTGATGCAGATTTTTGTAAATTAAAATTTCTTTCGCTCTGCTATATAATGTTCATAACTGTACATTTTATGTATATGTATGTGAAGGAGTGAGTAAATGTGTCAGTGTATATTTGTCAAATTGTGTTATTTTGTTATTATGTTGTTTTTGTTGTGTTTGTTTACAAATGCATTTAAAAATAAGCTTAAATACTACGTTTTCTCTTTATTTTCTACCACACATAAACAAAATTGATTCTTATTATTTTTTTAAATAATTTTTTATTAAATACGTGGGCAGTTGTTATAAAAAAAAATCCAACAAAAAAGGAGACAAATACAGTTTTTTATAAATTTTTAAATTTATTACTTATTTTATTTAAATTTGTTTTTTATATAGACAAAATACGGGCATATAGTATAATTATATGGTCGAAATTTTCTGTTGTTTTTGTCTCCATAATACTACGACAAAATCTCATATGATTATTATTATTGTTTGTTTTTTATTCGTCTTTCTATTGTTTTCATTATTTTCACTTTCTATTTTGAACAATTTTCTTAAAACGACATAAAAAAATGGAAACAAGTAATACAGAGTAAGGTGAGCTAGTTAGTGGTTGTTTGAAACGACTTTACTTGTACCCTATACTTCATTTGTATTATTTTGCTGTGGCAACAAACAAATGTTTATATACATTGCTTTTTTAAATGGGAGAACTAAAGGTGTGCTCTAGAACGTTTAAATAATTCCTAAATATGCTTTAAGACAAATATATATCTATGTTCAAATGTTTCGCAACAAATGTTTAAACGTAATTGGCTTTCAATAGGCATAATTCAAATAAACGTTCAGTGGATAAATTCATTTTTTTATCTTCTGTTTTGCTTAAAAAGTGTGTTCAAATGTTTCGCAACAAACGTTGATAAACATATTAGGCTTTCAATAGCTACAAATCAAATAAACATTCATTGAATAAACTTTACTTTATTATCATCTATTTTGGTACTTTTTACATATTCTCTGTACCATCAATAAACTGTTGAAATGTTTCGCAACAAATGTTGATAAACATATTTGGCTTTCAATAGGTAAAATTCAAATAAACACTCAAGCAAAAAATTTCTCCTCATTACCTTCTTTTTTTGTTAGAAATATTGTTTTTAACACCGGCCATTAATTTGTAATACTAGTATTAATATCTTTAAATGTTTCGCAACAAATGTTGATAAACATATTAAGCTTTCAATAGCTTCAAATCAAATAAACATTCAGTAAATAAACTTAACTTTATTATCATCTATTTTGGTACTTTTTACATCAACTGTTCATATTCTCTGTACCATCAATAAATTGTTTAAATGTTTCGCAACAAATGTTGATAAATATATTTGGCTTTCAATAGGTAAAAATTAAATAAACACTCAAGCAAAAAAGTTCTCCTCATTATCTTCTTTTTTTTGTTAAAAATATTGCTTTTTACAACGGCCATTAATTTGTTTTACTAGTACTAATATCTTCAAATGTTTTTCAACAAATGTTTATAAACATATTTAATTCAAATTTCCTTTCAGTTTAAGAAAAAATTCACAATAATATAACTAATTCTTCTATTTTAAATGAAATTTTTATTATTTTGAAAGAATTTGTTTAATGTTTCGCAACAAATGTTGCTAAACTAAATTGGCTTTCTTTTGTAACATTCTTTAAACAAAACATAAAATGAAAATCTAAACTACAATTTCTTTTGAATGGTATTTTTTTTATAATATAAATATTTTGTTGGATTTTGTACCTTGATTAATATTTATTTTTGTTTTTATTTATGTACTTATTAAATACGCAGTATTTCGATGATAAAAAATAAAAGAAAAAATCAATTTAGATTTTTTTTTTTCATAAAAACTGGAAGAATAAAATGAATTGAAGGTTGTTTTATTTATAGAAAATTATATAAACAAAATTTTCTATGGAAAAAGACAGGACAAACAAAAGATCCTTTACTAAATGAAATGGTAATACAGCAAAGTGGAAAAGAACAGAACAGACAAACAAAAAAGAAATCAAATTATTGAGATATAAATAAAAAACCTACAAAATTACTAAGAAAAAGTAAAATAATTTGTGTACTAAATGACATATACCCTAGTAGGTGTCTTTAAAAGATAGAAATTTAAGTCAACACGCAATAAAACGTCATTAGAATAAATTCTTAGAAATTAATTGTTTTAATAAAAATATTACAATTTAACATAATAAATAAAGGACCCCTATAGATTTCTAAAAAAAAAGTACCAAAACAATATTCTCCTACAGTTATTCACTCATTCATAGGTATAACAACTATAATTGTATATAAACAAAACTGTTCATTGATTTAATGTAAATATTTATTAAAATTTATTAGTATTTTACGTATTTCCTTTCTATGGAACGTTAATGAAAACAAACAAGTTGTTATTGTTCATTTGTGGGCTTGATGTCTTGATTTTGTTGAATGCGATCGTAGAAATGAATCATTGCAGTTATAGGTTGCTTCTCAGAAACACACAACACAACAAAACAGCAACATTTTTGTTTTTCGTTTTTACTCCAGTCTAGAAAACAATAAATGTTTTGTTTTCAATATTAAAATGTTAATTTAATTTAATTTTGTTTTAATACAGTCATCTTAGTAATAACGGTGGGTGGGTGTTTGTGTGATTTACGTTAATTTATATAAAAAAAGATTTTAAATAAAAACAAAATCAAAAATCAATTTCACACGATAATCAATTAAAAAAATATGTTAATATTTCAAAATAAAAGTTTCTATCTTTTCAACAGTTTTCTTTCATTTTTGTTTATTTTATATTAAAACAAACATTTTCATGAGCGTGCACGCAAATTATATTGGCAAAAAGTAAAAAAATAGATATATTTAAATTAAAAGGTTTTTTTTTGGTATTAAGATACTTGTGTATTTCAGCTACATTTTATTCAATATACAAATTTCAATTGTTTTCTGTATTTTTTTTTTTTTGGCAAATATGATTCATAGTTATAAATTTTATGTTTATTTTCTATTACTATTCTTTTTTTTCATACCTTTCAGATATTCTGCTTTATTATTAATTAATTTGTGCATTTAAATAAATATTTTTTGTTGTTTTTTTTGGCTATAATGAGGTGTTAACATATTGACTTTGAAAAATTTTTATTCAATAGTTTGATTAACAAGTATTTAATTGGAACTTATTAAAATCATTAGAAATGTCTAGAAAGTTTAAAAAAGAAACATTTAATAGTTAAATACCATTACTGTAGATACATTTAATTAAATCGTACTTATTTTAATTGCTGTTGAATAAAAACTTTAAAAATAGTCACACGCATGTTTCTGAATCTAAAAAAAATGTCTTCATTATGGGTTGAAACGTAACAACTTTTATATAGTAAAAGCTTAAACTTTTGGTATATAAAAAATATCCTGCACTTAAGTTGACAGCGAGAGGTACATGCATGTAAGATAGTATACATTCATTACTCTTAAATATAAATCACATACACCTAGAGAAAATGTGGTATAAAATATAATATGGTCTCTATGCTGGACTAGAAAACTATAAATTGGTCTAGTTACTAGTCCATAGTCAGAACTTTTGAATAGCCCATAGTCTCTAAGCTAGACTATATATAGTTTGGACTATATAACAGACTATGAAGTAATCTTTAGTTTGTACACTCTACACTATTCTAAAGTTTAGGCAATAGATTCGCTATAGTCTGGACTATAGGTTAGCCTATAGTTTAGACTGTAAATTGGTCTATAGTCTAGACTATAGATTGGTCTATAGTCTAGACTATAGATTGGTCTATAGTTTAGACCATAGATTATTCTGTAGACCAGACTATAGATTGGTCTATATTCTAGACTACAGATCGGTCTAGACTATAGATTGGTCTAGACTACATATTGGTCTTAAGTCTAGACTACAGATTGTTTAAAGTCTTGACTATAGATTGGTCTCTAGTCTAGACTATAGATTGGTCTTTAGTCTAGACTATAGATTGATCTTTAGACTAGGTCTACAGTCTAGACTATAGATTGGTCTTAGTCAGTACACTATTCTAAAGTCTAGGCAATAGATTAGTCTATAGTCTATAGTATAGATTGGTCTTTAGTTTTGACTATAGATTGATCTATAATATGGACTATTCTGTAAACTAGATTATAGATCTATAGACTAGACTATGGTCTATAGACTAGACTATAGATTCGTCTATAGTCTAGACTATAGATTCGTCTATAGTCTAGACTATAGATTGTTCTATAGTCTAGGCTATAGATTATACCATTGAGCAGACTATAGTCTATAGACTGTATCAAAACTAATTGAGTTTAATGCAACAAAGTTTCTCTCCGTGTACTCATTATAAGGCGAAACCATTCATTGCCTTATAAATATAAAGCAAAGGACTGAATGAACATTTCAATTTAAATCCCAACTAACCTAGCAAACACGAGTCCACCCACAATATACATTAAATTAAGATTTAAAAATAAAAAAAAATGCACTTTATACCTCGTGTTACAAATGAGTTCATTTATTTCAATTGCAAAACTGACGTTCATATAAAAACAAACATGATTGTTTATATACATGACTATTTTCGTAGCAGGATTTCCATCAATTTTCAATTGTTAAATAAACACCTACTAACCGAATACACACAGATTTGATTACTGTTTAACCCTCTTTCTCTCTCGCTCCCTCACCCTCTTTGTTTTACACTCAACACACACAATGATTTATTGAACTGACGACCTTGATTTCATCATAATAATTTGAAAAGTGTTGACAGTTTATCTGGTAGGGCGCCTTCTGGAAAATTCCCATAACCGAACCCTGACAAAAAAAAAATTTAAAAATTAAACAAGAAACAAAAATAAGTATTTAAAAATAAATTTACAAAAAAAGTGTAACAAAAAATTGAGTACTAAACCCACTACGTAACTAAATGTATATTTTATATGTATGTTTTTTTTAAACATATAAACAACAATAAAAATCAAATTACTTATTTAACAATAAAAATATATGTTTAATTGAATTTATCGGAAAAGAGGAAATATTGAATTGAAAATAAATTTTAGTTTTATGAGCAAAAAACAACTAAAAACTCTGATCATTTTATTTAATCAACGAAATTCGAATGGTTTTGATTATTTTGAAAGAAATTAGAAAACGAAAATTGTAGTATTTTGACTAATAAGTAGTTCCCAACAGTTCTGTATATAAATGACTTCCTGTAGCTGATCTAAAGCCGTCTATATAGATATGTTATTTACATTTTGGCAAATGCAGTTCAAAACCACTATTTATAAATCGAACCTGCGGTAGTCCTTATTGCTTTCATTTCTTCCTGATGTTTATGGGAACTATTATGGAGGAACTTGATTTTGTTTTAGGGGCGATCACTCAAATGTTTCACGATCAATATCGTTTTTTTAAAGTGAAATGATTTTAAAATTTGCCTAGTTTTAGATCATCTAAACTCTGATCACTTTTTTAATTCTTTTCCAAATTTCTAGGAATTGATCTTTCTCTACACCTATGTATGCGTAAAAGTGTCTTAATGTTAACATTTCATGCGTGTGTCTAGCCAACCATAAGTTCGATCATATAGAGATGTTAGAGCATGAAACAAGAAAATCCATAAAAAAATACACAGTCAGACAGAGGGGGCAGTTGGTGATCAATGTTTTTTTTTTTTTTTCATATACTGTTCTGTTGTTTGTATAATTCCCATTGACGTCAGCAATGCCCCCAAAGTCGCTTAAATTAAAAAAAAAAATATTAAAAAAAAGCAAAATAAAACAACGTGGTGGCTACATTTACAAAACGACTATTGCACTGTAACAGCAAGAAGAGGGGACTTACATGGTTTGGGGAAGGAAGATTAGGTGATGGAAAGATTTTAGCTAAAGGTGCGTTGCCAAATAAAATAAAAAAATTATTACTAAAAACACAAAAAGAGAGGAGAGGGACAGACAAAGTAAAATGAGAGAGAGAGATGAACACAGGTTAAGAGCAAATAATTGCTAGTAATGAGGATCGTGTAAAACGTCTAAGTATTTTAGGAAATCATTAATATAAGAAGTTGTATTTATTTTTAGCTAATTAGAGAAAGAAAATAGAATTTGCAATGCGTGTTAAAACCTGTGCCTGTATTTATAAACAAATTTATATTTAAAACAATGTGATTTAAGCCAAAAATAAAACAAAAATATTGGCCAGACCCCCCATAGTAAATAATATAAACTAAATTTAACATTTCTCCTTCACACACATACACACATAAACCTTCTCTTTAGCACGTCTTTTTGTCTAACTTTAAAAAAAGACGAAGAAAGTTGAAATATTTTTTTTAATTAAAAAATATATATGAATGTTTGATGTCTATAGATCAGTCTGTAAAAAAAATCATTTGATTTAAAATTTATAGAATTTATTTCCAAGAAAATGAAAACTATAATAAATTAGTTGAGTATTAAACAAAAACACAAAAAAAAAAATGACTTGACTGACATCATGTTTAAACATAAAATTTGCCAAACGAAAATTTTGCTACAAATACTAAAACAACTAACTAACTAATAATAAAACATTTGTCAAAATAAACAATAGATAGTAGGAATAGAAAGAAATTATTTCTTAATGTTCAACATTTCCCAGAACTCTTTTGATTTCTGGCTGTAGGAAAGAAATTTTGTGTAAAATTTATATGAACACGATCATTATCACGTTTGTTCGAAAGTTTGTCGATCGGTCGGTCAGTTGTGTGGGTGTTTTTTTTCAAACGCAATTGACGCATTGGTTAGACACTACGGCGTCTTTTATTATTATTTTATTTATTTAGATTTAATTTTTTTTAACACATTTTTTTATTGTTTTTTATTGTTGTATTTAACTTTGTTTTAGCTTTAAGTGGTTCATTACTTTGTTTGTTTGTATTGTCAAAGTGTTATTTTTTTCGATTTTTTATAATTTTTTATATGTGTGCTATAAATCATAAAAATACAATACACAAAAAGTAATAAATGCGTTTTTTAATTTTTAATTTTTTTTTTTCAAAATTAATTTTCTTTTTTTTTCTTTTCATTTTATTATTTAATTTCGAAAACAAAGAGTTTTGTTTTCTGAAAAATGATTATCATTAAATTTGAAAAAAAAAATATTAAAAAACATTTAGGTCGAAGATCATTATGTTTTAATAAATCAAAAACACCACAAAATCAAGATCATGTTTGTTTTTCTCATATAAGTTGATTTGAAAAATCATTTTCAATTTTTGTGTCTCCCCAAGGTCTACTTTTGGATCTACGTCGTCTTATGTTGTTTTCTAACATTTATATTCTCACCGACATTAACAATTAATCTTATTGTATTGAGTAATTAGTTAGTTTTTTGAAAAAATTAATAATAAAAAAATATGTCACAAATTAATGACACCAGGTTATATTTGGAAACAGATCAAACAGCTTTTACTTGCAAGATCATGTTACGTGGAAATTTTCTAAAGTTTTAAATATTTTTTCGAACAAATGGATTTGAACAAATCTATTAGATCAGTAGGATAATTAAAAATATAATTAATTTTACTTTTATTTGACATCAATTAACTTAAATTCGTGTATAAGGTTTTTAATTGATGTTCGCAAATTAAAAAGTTCGTTTTATTATAAAGCTTAAAAGCTCCGAATAAAACTTAATTCTCATCAAATCTTTGCATTACAAAATTTTTCCCAAAATTTATGATTTTTTATCAAGATCATAAATAATCCAAAAATGTATTCGTACTATTTTATTTTCTAGAACAAATAAGTTTATGACACTTTTTCTATATAGAGAAAATATGAATTATAGTTTTTATGACATATTCTGAAAAAAAAATTCAGAAATAAAACATCACATTTATAAAATACTTTCACAAGAAAATTATGTTTTATTGGAAAATGACACATCAACATCAAAGTTGTGAGCATATACACGGGCATAAATCACCTTTAAATACTAAAGAGGAACCAACTCATCTTCCTCATATACCAGATGAACGCCTATATACACTCATACCTAAATGAAAATTAGAAATTAATTTCACTACTTTTTTCTTCGCACTTCTAGTCGATTTTATATAAATGATGATGAACACATTCGATTTTTGTTTTTGTGTTCTTTGGCGGTTAGAGATAATAGAAAACTAAATAAATTAGCTTTAAAAAGACTTGGCAACTAAAAAAAACAACAATTAAAGTATTATTAATATTGAAACAAATCATGTCATTTATTAAAATTAAACAAAACAATTATTAATTTTCTTAAATTGTTTTTTTGATCTCTTTTTAGAAAAACGTACATTTTCATTCCGTTTGAGAAGATCGCGTGCCGGTGATGGTGGCAGCACTAACTCTCGTAATAGCAACAACAATAGCAGCACCTGTACGGACAACAACCGTTGCAATTCACCCTTGACACCCACCAGTGCCAGCATGAAACTGGAGGTGCCTACTTCAAGAGCTTCGGTGAGTCGTCGCAGCAGCATTTATCGCAAACCGGATAAGGATGATAGTGGCTTGATACATATCATACGTGACATTGAGTTGCCTTTGATGTCCTTTAACGATCAATACAACATCACTAAGATCTTGGCTGAGGGTTGCTTTGCCAAGATAATGCTAGCCATGCATAGACCCACCCAAACTGAAGTAGTGCTTAAGGCCGTACATGCTGAGTTAACCACTGTGCAGGAGTTTCAAAAGGAATTTCATTTCAATTACGAGTTGTCTCATCATCGCCATATTTTGAGTGCTTATAATGTGGCTTTTCAGACCAAGGACTATTATGTATTTGCCATGGAACATGCTGAATATGGTGATTTGGCCTCTAACTTGGGCCCTAATGGTTTGCATGAAAATGCCTGTAAAATGATTACTGAACAATTGAGCTCGGCCTTGGGCTTTATGCATTCGAAAAATTTGGTACATCGTGACTTGAAATTAGAAAATGTTTTAGTTTTTAAACCCGACTTTAGTCGTGTTAAGTTGTGCGATTTTGGAGCCACTACCAAAAAAGGTGTTTTAGTGCATAAAGTAAAACATACCTGGACTAGTTTTGTTCCACCCGAAGTTTTGGAAATTGTCAAGAATGAAAGATTTACCTGTTTGCCCGCCAGTGATTCCTGGCAATTTGGCATTTTAATGTTTCATATTTTAACTGGCAGTGCTCCCTGGAATGCTGCCGATTGGGTTAAAGATGTCAAGTATTGTAATTTTATGAAATATGAACAGCGTAAAACTACCAAAATACCCGATAGTTTTAGAAGATTCTCGGCCCGTTTAATGAGATGCTTCCGTAAATATTTATCTCATGATCCTGAAGATAGATGCAAAGTCACTGAGATTTCCAAATACATGAAAGATAGATGGGTGGAGTGTCGCATATCAACCTCCAAATCAGCCACACTTATATCTCCCAGTCCGGATCAAGATTCCTGCATTTATTTGAATCAAAGAGAGGGACGCAATTCAGCCGATGAGAATAAATCCCGCCTTAAACGCATGATGTCTAATTATGGCATCGAAAGTCCTTTGGATCAAAATGCTGTGCGCAAGCGTGTTTTAGAATGGCTGGAGACTTGCGATAATAATTTTGATACCGAAATAGAAAGTTTAGTAGTGGTGGATGTAGCGAATTAAGTTAATATAGAAAAAAGCTCATTTTATTCAGAAATGAGTGGGTTAAACAAATGTCAATTCCGACAATAATGTATACAAGTTTTTAAAGTCTTTCTTTTTAAGCCAAAAGTATATTTTGAACTTTGAAATACTCGCCCTCGTGCAAACGAAAATTTACTTTTTTTTGTAGAAAAGGCTTTTAAGAAAACACAAACTTTTTCCTATAAAACAGAGCTTTTTGTGTAAAGCGTTAAGGCATAAACTGTAAACGGTAATCCGAATACAAACTATATTTACATAGATATATAGTAGAGACGAAATAAAATATCAGTATAAATTTTATACGACTTTTAGGTGTTGAAAAAGACAGTGTTGCTCATAAATGTTAAAGCTTTCTTTAAGACTGACAAACAGGATTTTGTGAGTTGTGGTAAGGGGGTTTTTGGGATGGGTGACACTGTTAAATAATTTTGTAGTTTTTTACTTAATTTTAATTTAATTATAAATAAACAGAGCTGGTATCTATTATGTTATATACATATTTATAAATAATAATTAGCTCTTTAGTTAAAAAAAACTGAAAAATTACTTCCATTAATTAATTAATTAAAACTAAGTTAAGTTTTAATATTTAGTAAAATAGAATATTTATACTTTTATTGAAAGAAAATTACAACCAAAAAACAAATATTTTCTAAAACGATTTTATTATTAAAAGTTTAATAGTATTAATTAAAAATATATGTTATTGTATTGTATATATGTATGTTTAACGGTAGTTGTATGTATGAATTATTATTTACCCAAATATTGTTAATACTAATTTATTTAATCTAAATATTTGTATTTGCTAAATACAAAAAAAATACCTATTGCAAAAATAAACATCAAGAAATTATATACAATAATAAATATTGAAATATGTTTTGTGATTTATTTTCAAAATTGAAAGAAATACAGTGGAATAAAGATTGGATGAAGGATTTACAAATTGAGATCTTCGATTCAAAGATGTGAAATTAAAATTATACTTAGAAATGCAATGGAGAGTTAAGACTCTCATCTTGCTTAAGTGTTTGATCTTAAGTTTAAGGAATTTAGAAGTCTTGAACAGTATTCATCAGTTCGTTAAACCCACAACTAGCTGTAATAACTGAACATTAGTAATTCTTTTTATTTTATGGCATTTAACAAGAAGGTGGGATTTATAAAATTTTGTGTAAAATAAACAAAAATAAATAAATAAAAATTTAAAAATACCAACAACAACAACATATTAAACACATTTTCAATATTTGCTAAAACTAACAAGAAGAATATTTTTAATAAATAAATAATAAATATATGAAATATTAATTGGAAACATTTGTACCCACATACGTGAAGGCAATTATTTGCTTACCTCACGTCTCACAATTATTCATTTATTAAAGCTGCCAGATCATATAATGATAAAATTCAAAACAATATATTGAAACATTTTCCTAAAAAATGGCTTTAGCATATTTGCATTAAGAAATAGGATACAATATGGTTTGTTTAAAAAAAAATCCATCAAAATATTTAATAAAAAATTTATAGCAATAAAGAACAAAAAAATATTAACACATTAAAATCTCCCAAATAGTCTGATTTTTTCATATAACTAAAAATCTATATTATTTAACATATGTATGTACATGTGTTTGTTTCTTTTTTTGGCCAAATGTATTTTCATTAAGCACATAATGACTTTTATTGCTTAAAAAAGTTATTGAACAAAAAAAAAAACTAGAGCAATAAAAATAATGATCCGTTTTTTTGTTGGCTTTCTCCTATTGGGAAAATATCTAAATATCTATTTAACGCGTGGCGTACATAAAAAACCTGTGTCTTTTTTTAAATAAATAGAAACAAATCCCAAATAATTTCTTAAAATATAATAAAAAAAGCAATACAGATGTGTAAAAACATATCCATTTGTTAAAGAATGTTTTAAAAAGTAATGCGTATAGAAACAATTTTATAGCCAGACAATAGCTTTCATTTCACAGCTAATAGTAAGAATTTTAGAAAATTTGTTGTGGCAACAACATATTGTGAACATAAACAGTTTTTGATATTTGACATACTGTTTCTATTTTTAGAAAATTTCCAAATTTTAATATTACTCTCATTTGACTTTGGCGTCTGAAAGATATTCATTAAGCTTATCTTTTTAACAGCTCTTTCGTTAAGTATTCGCCACCAGAAAAGCTTTGATTGGGTTTGTTTGTATTTCATAACATTGTGAAAGCAGAAAGAGCTTTTTGTCGATACCAGCTTTCAAATCAGTTTAGTGTATTTTTTTTTATAAAAGTATGAGTTCAATTAAATATGTATGTGCTTGCGTTGAAAAGAGATATCGCGTGAGAGAGCTTTTTGTCCATAACTGCATTCATTTGTAATATCTCAACTTAGCTGAGATCAAAGCAAGTACAAAGTTCAAATTTCAGTATCCTTCTAATCCCAATGGAAATTCTTTGCTTGAAAAATATGCATATTTTTGAGTTAAATATTACTTTTGTGAAATTTGCTTATGAGGAAAAATCTTGTGATATAATTAAGTGTATTTGATTATTAATTTTTTTGTCGTAAGTTTAAAAATAAAATGCAAATTTTTTGTTAATTTTTTTATTTGCAAAACGTGTGAGAAAGAATTGAAAATAAAAAAATGATTTTACTATATTGTTTTTTTATTATTTAATGGGACCAGAGTCACTCAGCACAACCCGTTAGTTCTTGTAGTGGCAATTTACACCATTTTGATATAAAACTTTGTCTAAAACTGCGGACTTAAAACTGTTACTTTAATTCATTGTTTTTTTGACAAAAGGATTTTGGAAAATATCAGTTAATAAGCAGAAATTTTACAGAAAAATCTAGAAGAAAGTGAAAAGTCCAAATTTTGGAGAAAAAATGAGATTTCGTGAAAAGTGAAAAAAAAAAAATTGTTGAAAAATCGAATTTTTTACAAATAATCGACATTTTGGTAAAACATTGCAATTTTTTGTAAAAATCAAGATTTTAGTTAAAATTGAGATTTTAATTGAAAATTCAGATTTTATTAAACAAAATCAAAATTTTAGTTAAAAAAAGTAAAAATTCATT
The DNA here is from genome assembly GCF_015586225.1 of Lucilia sericata. Taxonomy (NCBI): domain Eukaryota; kingdom Metazoa; phylum Arthropoda; class Insecta; order Diptera; family Calliphoridae; genus Lucilia; species Lucilia sericata. The sequence goes on from NW_023994101.1 coordinate 616,693, forward strand.
GAAAAATGTGGTAAAATTGAGATTTTAGTGATTAGTTTAGATTGAAGGGGCACAAAGCACTGCGACCTGAAAGTGGATCTTTTGTGCAGCCCGTTGGTTCATCAGGGTAACTGGTTCTGTCGGTGAGAGATTGTAAATTTCTTTTGGGGTTAGAAAGGCAGCCCCCCTCCCCCTACTTTGCTCTGCGAGTCCCCAATAATGGGCAGTTAGATAGAATATGTTATCTTGTAGTCCACATAATCTGCATAGATTCGTTATAGAGTTGCCTAGATTGAATTGATGGTATCTTAGACCACAATGTCCAGTAAATAACCCAGTTAGTACTCTAAGATCGCTTTTGTTTAGCTCTAATAGCTTTTGGGATTTTCCCCTTGACAGTGCTATAAAACGCTTTGTTTGTCTGAGCCCTGGTATTGCTTCCCAATGGCGAACGAATTCAGAATTTACCCAAGAGTCACACTTAGCCTTGGTATATCCTGGGAGAATACCAAAGAAGAGCTCAGGACCAATATATTGGGGACTAGCGCACCTATTTGCCAGGCAGTCCGCCCTTCTTAATCCCTTGGTTCTTCTCCTTAAACACTCCCTAGCACAAATAAAAATGACGTATATATCCGCTTGAAAGATTGAAGGATAGTATCCCATGAGAATGGCCTTTTGGAAGTTGGAAGTACAAATGCCCGCTCCCGTTTCGCCATTTATTTGTTTGGAGCCATCTGTTAAGCAATCTTTAGTGATAAATAAAGATTTTGAAAATATAGTATTGAGTGAAAATTCGAGATTTTGGTTTTATTGATATTTTGTAATATAAATTTATAAATAACGGAATACTGGGCCTTGAAAATAAAACCGATTCCATTAAATTAAAAGACAAAACTGTTTTGTTACTACAATCAATATAATTTATAAATTTATTTGGACAATATAAATAAATATTTTTAATAAAACATGAATTTAAGTTAAAACTAAATTTAAAATATGAAAAAAAGTATTTTTAAAAAAAAAAGACAGTCCCAATAATGCGTTTTTAAGCCATATCTAAAGGTATATTCTTTTGTATAACCTAAAAATTAATAAAAAAAACTCTTTAAACAAACATCTATGATATTTTCAAAAATTCAAAATTACCTCAGCACACATAGTTTTATAGATTTCATCTGTATCCCAAGGACCACGTTCTGGTAAGGCTATGCCGCGACGGCGTAACTCTTGAACACAATCCGTCAAATCGAATATGGGTAAAGGATCAATTTTCGCTTTAGCCACTTTGGCCGTTAAATATTCCACATAATGAGTGCTTAAAGAACATTGAAATCATATAAATAATATATTTGTAAACATTAAAAAATAAGGAGTGACCTACCGACACATTCCTGCATGTTTTTCGGGCACATCACCATTACATCTGGTATCTACCAGACCAGTAGGTGTTTCTTTTTGTATGGGTATGGGACAAAGCAACTCTTTCTTTTTCGATGAACTTGGCTCATTATCATCCACACTGTTCTCGGGCGTTTCAATGGGATCCACTTCGAATGGTACAGCATTATTTTTCAGCAGAATCTGCAGCTGTATGGGCAGTTTGTCACGCAAATAGAACAAACAATTACGCGGATGATGGGCATGAAGACCTAATTTGGCACAATATGGTGAAATGTTACATTTGGCACCCATCATAAAGGGTTTGGCACAGCCATAACAAAATTCATATTTGCACTGGGTGCAAGTGAAATGCATGCAGCCACCTCTATAAGAAATAGTTATGAATTGTTATTGGTGGTATACTCTGGAGAATAGTGCATATTTACCTGGCTAAAGAATATCTAAATTTACACTTGGGACAATCGATGCCATTTTGTTCTAAATGCTGTTGAACTCCCTTAGCTTGTACCTCTGGATCATTGGCTGATTCCCATTCAGAATATTGATCGCAGGAAATGCCTTCATGTTGTTTTTGCCACTGCAAGCCCATTAACAAATCTTAGAAATTTTGTATGTAATGGAATATATAAAATTTAGCTTACCGTCTTCCGACATTGAGCACAGGTTACTGAACCACAATCGGGACATATAAGACGCTTTTGTTTGGGTCTAGCAAAGAATCCCGAAGAGCATTGTACACACCATTTAAAGTTGGGATCTTTGAGTAGTGTACGATCTCTTAGTTTACGTTGGAATAATTCGTGAACTTCTGGCTCAAGTATGTTTTTCAAAAATATATCCAAATTGGAGAAATATTCCAGATTTTCATCTTCATGTTCGGTTTGATTATGCAGTTCGGGTAATTTGCAGAAAGGACAACTACAATCGTTAATACTGCGTTCGGTTATCTATAATAAATTGACAAATGAACATTAAATTGATCTCAAGAAAATTTAAAATGTCTTTGCTACCTGTACGGTGAAATAAGTTTTGGCACATTGCTTGCAACATTTGTGGGTACATTTGAGCATGGATACGATTTGGTTAAGGGCATAAGTGCCGCTACAAAGTTCACATTCCTGTTTAAGTAAGGCCACAGCATGATCAAGATCGCTGCACTCTTTGGCCGCCCATAATGAAACATCTTGTTGGAATTTCATAGAAACCAAAGCGGCAGCAATTTGAGCTTCTGCAATAGTGGCAGTCAGCTCTTCCTTCATGAACTTTTGAACAAGTTCCTGGAATAAATAAAGACATATAATGCTTCCTTTTTAAAATTTTGTATAATTAATTTACCTCCGTATTAACCTCCTCTTGGACCTGCTCTTGAACACTTGGATATGCTCTGAAAACGGGTACACTTAATTTACGTTGCCTTATTTCCAAAGGTTCTAGTTCTTCTTCTTCCGATGAGGATTCATAGTCATCATCCGAAAAACAAGTTTCGTGATATTTCTTTTTCGGTATGCGTGGCTGAGTTCTCGACTTGAATAGAGAACTTACAGCAGGCTTTTCTGTGCTAGAGGGAGTGGGTCTAGTAAGTTTATTTATAGCTTCTACAATAGAAGACTTTCTTTTAACGGTGGGATATACTTTTGGTGTGGGTGTTGGGGCTGCATTAAGAGTTGGACTTATAAACTTTTGACTTATAGTTTTTACGGATGCTATGCCAATTGGTGTTGTTGGTCCAGAAAATGATTTTGATCGTGTGTATAATTTCTTTTTGAACTCATTTTGTGGTTTTGCTGTTGTGGTCTCTTTTGTTTTTGTTTCCTTGGGCATTTCTTTAGGTTTAGGTATTTTACTAGCTGTTAGCGGTTTTTTCACTGAAGGTTTAACTTCCTCATTTGACTTTTTCTTGTTTTCGGAGGATGTTATTCCTTTGCTAGTGGAGGGCAGATTGTCGTTATTTGCTTCTGAAACTTTGCGTTGGGAGTTTGGTTTCGGTAGAGATGTTGTTTTAACATTGCTTGTTGATGGCATATCATTTTTGACACTTGCGAAATCTGCTTCATTAGAATCAGCTGCCTGGCTTGAAGATAAAGTCTGTGTTTCTGTTTGTTGTGTATTTATTGTTGATGTTATATCCTCCGAAGTTGCCATGGACTGATCCTCAATATTAATCCCTATAGGTAAATTAGCTTCCTGATTTGACAATAAAGCCTCAGTTTCTGTTTGTTGCTTCTTTATTGTTGATGGTAGATCATCTGATATTTTGGTAGACTGATCCTCAATTTGAATTTCTTTAGTCGAATCGCTTGAGTTAACCTCTGTTGTTGGTGATTGTTTATTAGAAGTTGTAGGTAGTTCTTGTTTACTTTGTGAAATTGCTACAGGTTCCAGTATCGCTTCAGCATTTCTCGAATTGACTACAACTACCTCCGCGGGCAACTCCGGTAAGTCATTCTCTGTCTCCAATTCATTGGCTATAGTAGTAGAAGCTGAAAGTATATCTCTTAAACCACTAACTAATGCAGATTTGTCTTCGGAATCATGTTGTGTATTAGAATGCTGTTGTGTGTTCAATGCTTTATCTTTTGGTGATAATGAATTGACATTCTGTAAAACCGTTTCAACTGACATTTCCGGTAAAACATTTTCCGATTCTACAAATTGCATAGAAGATTGTGACTGCTCTAAGTGATTATCAATCACAGTTTCTACTGGCAGCTCTGGTAAAGTATTTTCCGTTTCAACAAATGCAGCGGTTTCTTCATTAGAGTTAATTTGATTTTGTGTATCATTAGTTTCTGTTTCAGTTATTGGCTCATCCTGTTCGAAGTGATCAGATAGTAATGTTTGTGAATGATCAGATGATTCGGTTATATTGGACAAAGCTGAGCTGTTGTGTATATCTCTGTGATCTTGAGATTCTTGGCTTAGTAGAGGAGATTGAGTTTTGCTGATGGATTCTTCTTCGTTGCCCTCAGTTATATCTTCAGTGATATCATCATATTCCTCTTCATCCCCGGTTTCGTCTTCTTTTTCCTCCTCTTCTCCCTCTTCCCAGTCTTCATCTTCCTCCTCTTCTCCTTCTTCTTCATCATCATACTCATCGGAGTATTCGTCTGTGTACTCTTCGTCATCTGTAGAAGATTCGAAATCATCTATACTTATTTCATCTTTCATTTGTTTGATCAATCTTTGGGTGTCTTCCACTAATTCGGAGAGATTTTGTTTCGCAGGATCACCGGATGGTATGAATTCAGTTGGTGATTTTAAACCAGAAGATTGACTGATAGTAGAGTGTAGTGTGGAACTGCTTGTAGATGGTGCAATAGTACTATTATTGTCTGTTGTCTCCTGTTGTATTACCAAGAACATTTCACTAGTGGTACTAGGAGATTGAAATTGATCAGCTCTAGAAGCTACTTCCGTTGTGGAGGTATCGCTTTCGATACTATAAAGTTCTTCCTCTTCTGATTCATCCTCGGTTATCTCATCATTAGTAAGATTGTTTGAGTTGTTTAAATCGCTAGGTGTTTGAGGGATTTCCACCACCTGTGATGGCACTGTTGTAGGCACATTTTGTTCATTCGTTTTTACAATCTCATTTGAATTAGTTTTTCTTAAGATTGTGGTGGATGTATTTATTAAACTTTTATTGCTGGCAGTTCTGCGTACAGGAATTTTGGATACTCTTTTATTTGATGAAGATGCTGAAGCTTCATTTGTTGAAGTTTTTGTCTCAATTACGGAAACTATTTCTTTTGGTGTGCTAGAAGTTTTTGAAACATTACCATGTTCCTCAGGAACTGGACTCGATTCTGATTTATTTTCTATATTTTCTTCAGATGGTTGTATTTCATCCCCTTGTTGTTCCACAGGAACTGAGCTCGTTTCTGATTTATTTTCTATATTTTCTTCAGATGGTTGTATATGATCTATTGAAGAATTATCTTTTTGAACTACCACTTCAGGCTCTTGTTCAGTTGTATTTGCAGTATTTCCTGTTGTTTCAGAATAGTTAGGCATATCAGATGTTGGAGGTTTTTCAACATTGCTCATTGCACTTTCAGCTTGTTCTAGTTCCTTTGAAAGATCTTTTAAAGTAGTTCGCTTGTATTGATTAATATTTTTAGTTCTAATTTTAGATTGTTTGTTGGACTTTCCTCTTTGGCTTGATGTCGTTGGATTTTCATGTTTCTCCTTAGCTTTCATAACTACTGCTGATTCTTCTATAGGTTGTGTAAAATCAGATGTATGAGCTGTTTCAGAGATTGGAGTTTTGTTGCCATCATTCGAAGATAATGATGCTGCAGGTTGATTAATGCTCATAGGGGACGCGTTATTATTATTTGTTGAGGAGTTATCTTCCTTAACTAAAGGCTCCTCAGTTTGTGTTGGAACAGGACTTTTAATGATTTCGGAGGAATTCAGAGGTTCAGAATTTTGATTTGAAACTCCAGCATTCGTTGTTACTGCATCATTGCCAACTTTAGTGGGAACTGCTGTTAGAAGATTTGTTTCAAGTAAATTGACATTTTGGGATGTATTTGGGATTTCATCAGATTTGAGTGAAGTGTCTGCACTTGGAGCTTGTGGTTCTTCTACACTCAAGTTTTCGGATATGTTTCGATTATTAATTTCTGGCAAGACTTCAGACTGATTTTCAGAAAAAGCTATTACTTCAACAATAGTTTCCTTGTTATTATCTTTACGAAGTGTAGTTGGGATTTCATTGTTGTTCAGCAATGAATCTGATCGAGATCCAGAAGCTGATGGATTTTGTACCAGAGTCTCTTCCACATTTACCACATTGGGTATTGTTATCAATTCAGGATTTAATTCAGTTGCCGAATTAGAGGGCATTTGATTTTCTAACAAAGAGTCATTGTCAGAAGATTTTGGAATTGCATTTTGAGTACCAGAATTGAAAGATACTTGAACTTGATTTTCCAAATTATTCTCTTCTGTTGGTGGTATGTAGTTAAGTATAGTAACAGATTGAGCTAAAGTCGGAATTGGTTTTTGGACTTGTGTTTCTGGCAAATCTGCATTGTTATTTTTATGATCCTGAACTGGTGCTTGCACAGTCTCTTCTGTCGGTTGAGGAATTTGAGCATCTGGAGCTTTAAACAACTTAAACACCAGTCGCGAAGCTTCTTCCAATGTCTCAAAATCGAACTCTTCTTCATGTTCTCTCTCTAAGCCCTTATCAAATGCCAATTGAAAAGTGGCAATTTCTGCAGTATAAACATATTGGGGTGGCAATTCTTCTCGAATGGAAGCATTTTTGATATTTGGTTTTATAACTTCTTCCATGAGAAATTCATCTTGATCTATTGGTGGCGGTGGTGGTGGTGCAGGAGCTTCTTGTACAGGTTCCGGTGTAATTTCTTGAATTTCAGTTTTTTCTTCAACTTCTTCATTATTTTTAAGTTTTTCTTCAATATCTTCCATTAATTCCATTTCGACTTGTTGCACCAGATTGGGTACAATTTCCTGTATATGCTGCCAAACAAAGTTCTTAACATCGGCTTCATTTTCGGAATTGTTGTCTTTGGGAGTAGTCTTAAATTTAGTTGAGGTTATGGGGCTTTTGGTTAATATTCTCATGGTTTCGGAATCATATTCGTTATCGGTTTTGGGATTTCCATTAGTAATCATATCGTGTATTGATCGTAGTACTTGTTCGTTTTGATTTTGTTGATTGTGTTCCATATTGCCAATCAGAGTCTCAAGATCTTTGAGAACGTTTTTATTGCTGAGTATCGTTTCATCTATGGGTAGCGGGCTGTTGGCAAAGTCTTTACTGTCCGCACTGTAACTGGATGTATTATCGAGCATGTGATTATTGTTTTCGAATGGAGAGTTTAATGAGGCTGGTCGATCAAATGGTGATGGCATCTGATTATTGTTAGAAAAAGCACCAGTAGCATTTGGTGTTTGCATGCATTCTGAAGCATTGGCACTGAGGAAATTATGAATGTCTACAATGAGAAAAATAAGGAGAAGAAGGAGAATCAAAAAAAGTCTATGAAATGATGAGCCTCATAAAATGTTCTGTTAATAAATCTAATGCTAACCTTTGTCCATGTTATAGTGTGTTGATTGTGTTGATGAGTGTGGCGAAACGGACAAAGGCAGAGAACCGCTCTCATTTTCTACACCCCCTGGTGAACCCCAGATTCTCATAAGAAATGGTTTCAGTTGTGTGCGACTTAAGTCCAGTAGAGCTAACTCGACATTGCCTTGATGTGTGGTTAGAGCTGTTACAATATCTTCACGGGAAAAGTTGCCTTTTGAAGAAATGTCACGATATTTGCGTTGCCTTTGCTCTATGCACTCAGATACTGCTTGCCATATATTGCCGGTATGCAGACGTAGGGCATCTCTAGCTTCCATCTGTGATATAGTGCCAATAGTATTCTCAGCTCTCTCCTGACCATATTTGGTAGCCAAACTTTGTACTGTTTGTATCAGTTTAGGCCAGTTGTCTCGTAACCATACTAAAGGATGCATATCAGGTCCACAGTATTTCAAGGCAGCATTAAGCTCTTCGGTGGTGTGTTTATATAAATCAGATTCCTATAGGGAAAGATTGTTTAGTAAATATTATATTGATCGGAGAATTACGTTATTTAATACTACTTTATGGTTTTCCATGTCATTGATTCTTAGAGAGGAGAGATCGCGATAGGGTAAATCATAGATGCTACCACCCAAGGGTGAGTGCATTTGTGATGAAGTCTTGAAATGAAATGAAACAAAGAAATCAATGAAAAGGTAAAGATGCTTAAACAGAGTGGACTAAATACTTTTTGCAACAGCATCAATTCACTTATGGATGGTTGACGCCTTCCTAAGCCATTAAATGTCTCAAAATCCATAGACATTGTATCATCCATACGTAAATCGTTGTTACTACGATAACGCTGACGTTCATTGTAGGAGTACATGGGATGACTCGCATGATGATGATTGTTCTGATAGTGATGATGAGAGGGTACATGACTGATATTGTGTATCTTGTTTAAAACTTCGGCTTCGAAAGATTTCAAATCTTGTATCTTGGGAGATGGAGGAAAATTTGTTTGCTAACAAAATAAAATGAAATTAGGAAGGTGTAAACGAAAAGGAGTTTTTTTATTTCAATGGCCTACTTACTTGTATCATATCATTATACAAGGGTTGTGATGTGGGTTTCGCAATAGGTTCTTCCCTAGTTTCTGGTTTATGTATGGGTAAAGTGTCATAAGTCTAGAGTGAAATTGAAAGGTGCATTAATGCTATGAATATTATGTACGTTTCAATATTGAAAACCTACTTGAGTGGAAATACTTTGAGGTGGTGGTGAAGTACCTATTTCTCTGGCCTGAGACTGTCGTGAATCGTTTTCCTGTCGCTCAACACTTGCTGACTTCGAAGAAGTACCGCAAGCTGTAGATGCTTTTGACGACTTTTTAGACTCAGCCTTACGTGTGACCTCATGGGCTGTAGCTTGAATATTCTCATCCAATGTAGCCCAAATGTCCTCCACAGATTCTACAAAATAGTTTACATTTCATTAATAAAACAACACTGGTGTAGGGTTTAACAAATTTTTAATATTAATTTGAGGATGTATTTAAATATTTTGTTAATCTAGGTATAAATAAAAAAATTAAATAATTTTCAAAATGTATAAAATGTTATGAAGATCATTATTAATTATAATTACGGTTATTAAGATTAATAAAATGGTGGTATGGATTTGTTGGGGCTGTGATTTGGTTTGTTTGTTTGGACTTGATGTTTTTTAAAAGAGTTTGGTTCCTTCCAAAAAGGAAATTCTCCTACGCATACCTTTCGTTTTGAGCGTTAAATTGTTGGCATCGTCTGTAGTGTGAGCAGAGTCTGTGTTCGTTGTCTGAATGTTGTTTGTAATTTTCGTAGTTTCAGTGTTATTTGTTGTAGTGTGTTGCATGGTTGATGACTGTGACGACGTTGATGGTTTCTTCTTAATCGTACCACTTTTATCCTTATGATCCTTGACAGTTTCCTTTTCGTTTTCTTTCTCCTTGGCATGTCCCTTCTCTTTTTTAACCAAAGGTGTTTTAATCTGTTTAGGAGGAGATATAGATTTTATAGCTTTTTTTGGTTTGATACTGGGAGTTTTACAGCATATAGAGCAAATTTTTATATTGGCCTCATTAACAAATGTGCAAAATTCACATTCCCATTCGTGGTCTGGTGTCGAGGGTGGAGGACCCAAATCGTCTTCTTCTATTTCATTGACTTCAATTTGTTCAGTTTCTTGTTCTTGTTCAGCTTCTGATTCTTCGCTTTCTTCACTTTTAGTTTCTTCTTCCTCTTCTGTAGCACATTCTTGTTTTTCCTCCACCTCTAATGGCTGCTGTTCCTTTTTAATAGGTTGCTGTTCTTCTTCCGATTCACTTGCCGATGGCTGTCTCTCTTGTTTTACCGGTTCGTCCACAACTTTTTCGATTATTTCTTGTTTAGTTGTTTGTTTTACTGCCGGTGTTTGTACTGCAGCACTTGTCTTTTGGGGTGTTGGGGACTGGCTTTGCCTTTTAGGTTTTGACGACTTTTGTTTAAGATTTTCTTCTTTTAGTTTTTGTTCGATTTTGGCTTGTACTAAAGCTCTGGTACCCGAACCTTCTGAATCCAGATCTGAATATATACGTGAGGGTTTGAGCGGGCTATTAAAACCAGAATCTGCCGAACGATTATTATTATTGCTGGAAGATGTTCCTCTTCCTGGTGCCCAATCATTATGAACGGATTTGGCAATTGAATCTCTGCGCTGGTTGCGTGCTCGATTGCGATGTGCTTTAGACTGCGATAATTCAATATCATCGTCTAGAGGAAATTGGGAAGCACTGGACATGCGTCTTTGTCGAGTTCTTGAAACACCAGAACGAGCTGAAGTTATTGAACGACGATCATCTTCATCGGAATCTTCATCATCGGTAGCTTCATCGTCGATATAACTAGAACGTTGTTTGCGCCTTAATGTAACAGATTTGCGGCTCATTGCTGGTGAAGCCATACGAGAACCAGCTCGTGAAGCTGCGCGAGAAGTGGAAGGTGGCATACCAATTAAACCTGCAACAAGAAATACAACATGTGAAATCATTTGTAATATTTAGAATGTTATTTTTATATGAACAAACCTGGATTCATTACAGGCATACCACCCATGTAAGGCTGTGGATACATTTGTTGGAAACCTCTTTGATTCATGAAAGTCGGTGGTGGATACATGCCATTCATGTGTGGTTGCATCATATAGCCAGCGGGAACATTCAAAGACATATTGGAACGATTTAAATGTTGCTGTGATGACAACTGATTACTCCAGGGATCTTGATGCATATGCATATGATGCTGATTGGGTCCATTCCATTGAGATTGTTGCTGAGCACAATTGGCACAATTTAACTGAGCCATGGACTGGGCCTAAAAGAATAATATTTAGATCAATAATTGATAGAAGTTTTTTAATTACATATAAATTTTGTACCTGTTGCATGGGATTATTCATCCAACCATTGTTTGTTACATTCTGTTTGCGGTTTATCTGATTTAGATTAAATACCGAACTGGACATGCCACGTTGACCTAACTGATTGGCCCGTTGTACGGCCATTTGATGATGCTGTAATGCCATTTGACGCTGATGGAACAAATTGAAATTATTATCATCCATTAGGTCTAGATGGGATGAGTTGATACCAGACGACATGCTGCCAGAACGAAAATGTGATGGCGATTGTGAAATGCTTGACCATTGATCGAATGCTGACATATTCTGTTTACAGTGAGACAATGACATCACAACGATACGATACGATACCAATATGGAAGGATTACACATGACACGGACCAGAGATCCAACAATACATTATATATGAGAGAGAAGGGGGAGAGGTAAACAATGAAAACATTGAGAACGAGACAATTTTGAATTACATGAAAATAAATGAGAGGGAATGACATAAATGAGAGAAAGAGAGAGAAATGTTGCGCTCACCAAAATTACACATATTTCTGGAGCGTTATATGAAATCAACTCTTTCTCTCAGTTAATTAAACAATTCTCATTTCTTGTTAGAAGAAAAAAAGTTACCTGATCTGTTACCGAGCCACTGCGTTCTCTTTCCATTTGTTCTTTCTGTTGCCTATAGCGTTGCTGCAACAATTGCATGCGATCCAGTGTAGCATTTGCTTTACTTTTGATCTTCTCCAACGCCACCGAGGGTGGACGTTGTATATTATCGAATACTGATTTGGGCGTCGTTGAACGTGACGACTCACTTGGCGTCTTGGGAGTTTCGGGCAATGGACGATTTAATAAGTTCAAACCTCTGGGCAAAGAACCAAAGCGTTCTTGCCAAGATGCATTCTTCATAGAAGGTGTAGGTGATGGAGGTACAGGAAATGGCGCCGGCATAGCATTACCCTGAGATTAAGGTTATATATAATGGTGATCATGTTTTAAGGACTCATTAAACATATGTATATATTAGAGAAAAAAAAAACTATTCAAATTCAGATTTCTTTTGGTTTGTGTTATTTATTTTTTGATAATGTAAACTTGATAAGAAAATTTAAATTTCTTTAAAATAGTAATAATATTTATAAATAATAATAATAATATGTAGAATAGTAATAATAATAATAATAAGCTTGTACAATCATAAGTTAGCACAGCGTAAAAAAGCAAGCGTAACTACGAACAGAATAATTTCTGTACGAGAATTAACACAATTTTCGATTTTGAATAATGAAAGAAATTGTCGGTAAAGTCTAGGGAATTTTCTTTAGAAAATCGTGCAGAAGCGTACCTGATCCTTGCGCTGCATGATGGGTGTCATTAAGCCGCGTTTATTGCGTCTGGGTGGAGCCACTGGCGGTGTGGGTCCTGGTTGACCGGGTAAAGTTTTAGGCGGTATGGGTGGGCGTGACTTTTCGATGGTCTGTAAGAAAATAGTTAAATTTTAGGAAATTTATATTTATTGTTATGTTATATGGATCATACCTTTCTTTGATGATCTTTACGTTTGGGATGCTTGTGAAACATATCGTCACAAGAGGCACAAAATATTTGTTGAGCACATTCTTCACAGGTAACCCAAGGATTGCCAGAACCACATAAAGTACATTTTAGTTTATTATCTATTAAATTAGAAAAGTTGTAAGAAAAACTAATTGGGGAGAAAAATGTGATTATAACTTACCTGGTGTTTTTGAACCAGAACTGGCAGAATTTGGTCTCAGGGGAGCATTTGAGTATTGTTGATTAGAGAATTCAATAACTTCATAATCCGGTTCTGGTTGCGATTTAGTTTTTGGCGGCAAACTGGGTTGTTTTGCCGGAGCATGACCATTTTCCGGTGTTAAGGGAGGCGGTGGTGGTCTTGGACCAATGCGATCACTTTGCTCTGTCTTTGGACCGTAAAAAGAAATATTATTTGGTTTTATCACTTTAAACATGTTAACTATTTACTAAGTAATGAATCACTAAAATTTTTAATACCATAATAAATCACATTTTTAATGAACAATTTTAAAACTAGGGCAATATGTTATTTCAGTTGTTTTACAACATGTCATGATTTTATGTCTTATTACTGAGTGTGAAATTATTTATCAACGGAATATTTTCAATTACTTACCACCCATTTTGGCATAGAACGTTCATTTCGAGTGATTAACATCCCTCCATTTCTATTATTTGCAAGTGAGCTCATATTTTTCTATCGTCTAAAATTTAAATAAAAATTTTTACAATATTTTCATCTTTTAGATTATGAATTTTTTCGCAGCAACAACTCGTACAACTAACAATGGCGAGCAACGAAAACTACTGATGGTCAAATTGAAAATTTTCAAATTTTAGTACTCATGGTATATGATCGAAAAATGTATAGAATACCAAATGTGAATCTCATTAAAGGCGATGACAACTAAACATTTAGGAGTATATGCAATATTGGAAAAAAATATTGAGAAGTTTGCACAGTAGCGAGTTGAAATATAAAGAGATCTCCAGCAGAGATAATAACCCAGGGGAAAAATGTATTTCTTTTGGCAAAATTTGGTTCTTAAAAAGTACCGTAATGAACATTAAGTACTATGATGTTTCTTGTAAAGAAGCTTTAATAATGAAAATCTGTGATCTTAAGATTAATTTGCAATTGATAATTCATACTAAAAAATACTTACAAATTTCTATTTCATTATAAATATGTTTAAGTTTTAATATGCATTAATACGAGGGCCTTATGTTGTTATTGTTAATTTGTTAATGAAATATTTAAAAGAAAATTTAAAAACATCAAGGGTAAACTATATATACTAGATAAAATGACTGTGTATTCAAATATATACATATACATATATATTAAGTATAATTCAATATAAAATATTAGAAATTTTTATTGAAATTGACAAAATATTTGAGGTTTTTCTACTCTATACTCTCTAAAATTCTTATGAGAATTTTCCTTTGAAAAGAGAACTGCAGAGAGTGCAATGTGCTCTCCCTCTTTCCTACTCAAGTTGTTAAATGTCCTCTTTTTCTACCATTTGTTTATATTAAGTTTTAGTACATGTCTTTGAACCACATGTTAACGGCTCTGAGTAAAATTGTTTGTTTTTCTTTCTTTTTCGACTGTTTCTGATTTTGTTTATTTTTTTTTTTGTTTAATTATTTTTGGCTTAAAAATGTGTGTATTTTCTTTTATTATTAAATTAATTTTTGCTAATTTTTATTTATCACAAATTTTGTCATTTGTCTCATTTTTCGCCTTCTCTTGAGAAATGAAATTGAGAGTGATTTCTATTTGGGAGTACAGGAAGTGGTTTTCATTTTATTTCTATTTTTTATAGGTTTCTCGCAATTTTTCGTGTACAGATGTTCTCTATTAAAAATAATTATATATCACTCATTTTCCACCAAACATAATTAGCGCAATTTTACTTGTATTTTGTTAATCTAACAAAAAACAAATAGTAGTAAAATTTTTACTCAGCTACTCGCACGTTATGTAGAAACAACACATTCATTTAAAATCCATCGAATTTCATTCATAAATTGTTACATCTCTGATTTTGCTACTATTTAATCTATCACATAGGCTTATTCCTAACTACCGGAATACCTAGGTGAATAATCTATAGGAGGAATTCAATCATCATCCATTACAAAGAGACAGTCAGAAAGCTCAATAATGGCAATGGACTTTTGTTTAGCTACTTTAAGTGTCTACTCTCTAGATTTTTTTGATACATAAGTGAAGACAGTTTCGCTGTGGTTAGACCCTAGTGGATATTACGGATGTTTGACCTTTGTCGAACTACTGGGTATATTCTTGTATATATAAATAAACATTTTGTATAAATGTCTAACAAGCTGAAAGTTGTTTTGGTTTCATGTGTTTGAAATTAAGATGTAGAGCCGGATAAGTGAGAACACATAAAGGGGACTTTTTGGTACTTTTTCGTTCTACTGACAAATTGTACGTTTTGTTTCTTTTTATCTATATTGAACCGAGAAACATGAAATTAAGAATGTAGAGCCGGATTAAGTGAAAACACATAAAGGAACTTTTTTTTGATACTTATTTTGCTCTTTAAAGTATTTCTTTGACTTTTTCTATTCGTATAATATTGACCATAGAACATGAAATTAAGTGAGCGATAACATATAAAAGGGGACTTTTTGGTACATTTTCCTTCTTCATGAACCTAGAAATATAAAATTAAACATTAAGAGCCCTAAGTTAGTGAAAATCTGCAGAAAGGGTTTTCGGTACTATCACGTTCTATGAATGGTACTCTTTAGCTTTTATGTACCCTGATTGATAGAAAATCTTTAAAGTGAGACTTTGTGGTACTTTTTCGCTTTACGACTAGTATTTTTTGATTTTTGTAATGAAATTTATGCACATCCGTTGTCTAAAGTTAACAAACATAATAAACTCAAAATCCGTTGTCAATAGTAAGCTCAACACGTTTGTTAACTTATAGACAACGGATGTGCATAAAAATTAGATTGCGACAACGAATTGTTGCAATGTTTACAGCGTTGCGTGCTCAACATTACATGTTGTTGTTGTATGTATGTATATACTTGACAACGGATGTTATTGAAAAATTTGGTGTCAATTTGGTACCAGGCGTGTATATATTTCTACTAGAAAGCTTCTCTAGATCTAGTTTCTGGGCTAAAAATTTACTTTTTTGCGAAATGGGACAAATCGTTATTTTCGTTATTTCTATAAAATTTGAAGACTACATAAGTCTGTTCATTTAGGGACAACAAAGGTTTAAGTATTGAAAGGTCTAAATGTTTAACTATTAAAAAGATTTTAAGATATAGATTACAAAAAATTGTTTGAATTAAAAATGCCTCTCATATAAATTTTACTAAAATAGGTGTCTACATGTCTGATCCCCAGTCCTGATCGAAATGACTACCTTCTTGTAATAATAACATGTATTTGATTCTTATTCATAGATCTTTGGGACGTTCTAAATCATAATAATCAATAAGTTCAGATAAACAGTAATCAGAAAATTGCCTCTTGGAAGTCGAAGTCTTATTGACTTAGTACTAACAAGCATAAAAATCATGAGAATCTTGAAACGTGCAAAAAATATAATCAGAACATATACATTACTCCGAATGATCTTAACTCTTGGAACACATACTATTTTTTTATTTCAGCTGGTTCAAAGAATATATTCCGTAAAAGTTTGGAAAATTTCCTCGAGGAAAAAGGGTGGAAATGTTGGCAAAATTAAAGGTGATCAAAATACTAAGCAGATTCCCGATTCAGTGTTCGGCTTCGGTTATAAAACGTATATGTATAAGTACTTTTATAAGTGTGAACTTAGTTTATGATGTTTACAGTCTTAAATATCCTATTAATGTTCGAGTACGATGGTGTCGATGGTTCGAGTAAAATGGTTATGCTGTAGTGCCTCTAATTTATATGGGTTTTAGTGCAGACTTTGTAAAGTTAGATTTTAATAAAGATTCTGTGACTGTTAAAGTTTGTGCTGTGAAAAGCTTTTCAATGTTGGTGACCTAGGTTAATGCTTATGCACTAAATTCGTCATATAGGTAGTACATTTGTATAGTAGTATATAGGCAGAAGATTTAAAATATCACATTTTTACTGCATGTCGGACATGGCCGAACATATGATACCCTACAAAAAAGTGATTTTCTAAAAAAGGGGTTATGAGGCAAAGATAAATTGGTCTGTCCCTATAAATTTTGGTAGAGCAATTTACGATGACATTGAATTTCAATGTGATACTTTCCACTTTCAAATCCTTTTCTGAAGGGGACTATGTATGGGGGATGAGGTGAAATGAGGCCCTATCATTACGAAAATTGTATCATTTAAACTTATATAAAGCTAAGATTTGCCGATTTTTATAGAGATTTTACAAGATTTAACATAATTATAAGCTCAAAAGCCCTATTCGGGGGCTACGGTTGTATAGGGTCTAGGCTTCGTCCTTGGGTCAGAAAAAGAGTATTTGCCAAATTTCATCAATTTATCTTGAAATTGCTACCTGTAGCGTGCGCACACGGGTTACATGGTCACATAGATGGACAGACAGACATACGGACATAGCTTAATCGACTCAGAAAGTGATTCTGAGCCGATTAGTATACTTTAGGGTGGGTGTAGGACCAATATTTTTGGGCGTTACAAACATCAGCACAAATGCATAATACCCTCCCCACTATTGTGGTGTAGGGTATAATATTGTTGACAATTTTTTATGTTCTTATCCTAAATTCCTTCAATACAATGTTTCAAGTTATAAAAAAACTATGTTGCAAGTTATACTAAAAGTTCTTTCAACATATTCACATAAAGTTTTCAAATTTTCCTTTATATTTTACATAGAGAATCTCTGTTTTAAATTAAAATGTGTTGAATATTTTTTTGCACCATTTACCACAAAAATAATTGCATTTTTATGTTAAAAATAAAAATAGTTTTCTTAGCTCCACATTTTGTAAAAATTTGCTTTGATATTAGAGAAATATAAAATAATCATAAGAATGAAAAATAAAACACCAAAAAAGTTGTCTGTTCTATATACAAAAAGTGATGTTTTTTCTTTTCAAAATAACGACTATTTGTGTATGTTGCAAACATTTACAATGGGTGCCTTTGTATATATTTTAAAATAATTGTGTTTGTATATGTTAAAGTGGCGTGTATAGTATTTTTGGCCAAAAATAACATTTGTCAGCGTAAATAAAATAAAAGAAACAAATTAAAAAAAAATGCGATTGACTTCGTCATTTTCATCGGCTAAAAGTTGTTGGTGCTTTTAGAAATAAAAAAAATTTTAAAAAGTGTTGATGTCGTACGAGTATGTTGCTGCTAGCAAAATAAAAAATTGCTATTGCTAATGAGGCTGTAGCTGATGATGTTGTTGATGATGTTGCCGTGGATGCTGCTGCTGTGTAAGTAAGCCCAGGGAGACGCTGCTGTGTTATTTTTGAAAATTTCAACAACTATTTTTAAATGCCGCAAAACACTTTTCTTGTTTGATTGTTTGTATGTTTTTGTGTGTTTTGCTTAATTTTTATTGCTTATAAAGGCAAAATTCAAAATTTATTTTTAGACAATTTTTATTTTTTTATATATAAATTTTATAGAATTATTTTTATTTATAATTAGAGATTTTATTAATAACTTTTTATAACCTTTGCTTAAGGGTGAGGAGGTTGATATCTTTTAGTATATATATGTATGTATATTTTCAAATTTTAACACTTCCTGTTTTATTAACACTGTACACTTTCTTAAAACCGTTACTTTTTCGTTTTAATTTATTGCAATTTTTTTAAATTTTCTGACAAATTTTCGTTTTTCTTTATTTAAAAAAAAGCTTTTTTAGTTATAAAAATAACTTTTTTATGTATATTTTTTTTTTTTTTCAATTTAAATTTAATGACGGCCTAAATACTGCTTACATAACTCGCGTGCCGTTTAGTATTGTCGTTGTCTGTTTCCGTATTCGCACAATTTTTCTAAAAATTTCGTATTTATCGTTCAACTGCTGCTCACAAACTAAGAAAAATATTTAGTTGTCGCCGCATACAAGTGTTGAAAATTTTTGCTCAATATTTAGGTATTTTTCTTTTTCACTACGTATATATTGTCAAACGCAATAAATTTTGGGGGAAAATGTATAAATGAATGAAAATTTGTGTTGTTCTCTAAAACTCTTGAAATGATCTTTTTTCTCCGTTTATACAGATAGCTACAGACGATTTGGTGACATTTAGTGAGTTTGAGATTTCTTCCGTGAATTTGAGGGAAAACATATAACATCAACGTATATTTGTAGGAAGATGATAATGCTGAAAAATCAATGATAAATAATAGATTTTTTTGTATATAATAGAAAACTATTTTATTTATTTTGTAATTTTAAAAACAGAGAATTTTTAAATACTTTGTTTTTACTCATTTTTACTAGTTTATTTCAAATATGTAAGTGAAAAATAATTATTGAAAAAGTGTTGACATACAAATGTTGTTGGACTTTGCCTTCTTTCTATTTTTTCGTAACATTAGCATTTGTAACAAAGATTAATTTATGAATCCTTAGTGAAGTCCTTTTGGTAATGTCCGTCTGTCTAGAATATGTTTTCTAAAAGTTCCAAATATCTTTGGGATCATTCCATAAGTCTTTTAATTAAAATATTTTTTTTAACTAAAACATTTACTAATAGTTTTACTAAGTTTTTAACAACATCCATTTAATTTAAACATTTTTAAAGTTTTTTTTTCAAATTTTATTTAATTTTTCTAATATTTATATTAAATTCTGAAGAAATATGTGTGTTTTTTATACCCTACACCACTCTAGTGGAGAGGGTATTATGCGTTTGTGCTGATGTTTGTAACAGCCAAAAATATTAATCCTACACCTACTTTAAAGTATAACAATCGGCTCAGAATCACTTTCTGAGTCGATTTAGTTATGTCCGTCTGTCCGTCCGTCTGTCTGTGTGTCCATGTGCTCACGTTACAGGTCGCAAATTTTCAAGATAATTGACCCAAGGATGAAGCCTATTGAAAATGGTTTAATTTGGTCCATTATTGCGTATAACCCCCATACAACCGTACCCCCCGAATAGGGCTTTTGATCTCATAAATATGTTACATGTTCTTGTATCAATCGGCAAAACTTAGTTTTTTAAAAGTTTTAATGTTACTGCTGATTTTCGTAATGATCGGATCTCATTTGACGCTATCTCCCATACAAAGTCACCTTCAGAAAATGACTTGATGGACAAAATTCACGTATAAACACTAACATTACGATGATATTTTGCATAAATAAATGAAATTAAACGCTTTATTATTAAAAAAATAATCAAAATTTGTAACATAGTCACTGGTGTAGGGTATCATCGGCCATGCCTTCTTACTTGTTTTAATTATATTTTAAATTTGTATTTAAATTCTCTAATTGTAACGGACTTTTCAAATTAAAAACTTTTTCTGTTTTATACATAAACCTCCCCACTGTTATATTAACATAAAGCTATGGCTTTTTCTATTAACGTCAACACCCTAAAGTATGCTTTAGGAAAAACACATGTTTATGTTAAAGAAAAAGAAAAAACAAAAAGCTCTACACAGCGTATGAGTATTATTTGCAGCATTTCTCATTCATGCCAACAGAATGGATTTTTACAAGCAACCAATAACATCAAAATATTACAAACAAAAAAAATGAAAAATTTAAACAAATATTTAGAAAAAGAAAATTAAATAAAATATTTAATTAGGCAGAAAATGTTTTAAATAAATTTAAAAATAAAGAAAATATGTCATAAATAACATTACAAATTAAAACAACAAAAAAGTGCCTTGTTTTGTGAACAAATTAAAGTGTTTTATTAACAAATTGTTAAAAAGAATTATAAAAAAAAAAATTAATAAGTAAAGGAATGATAAAAAAAGAAATAATAAAATATTTAACTGTAAAGCCAGTGAAGTTCAAGGAATGTGGTTTTTTTTCTAGTTGGCTACGAAATTTCATTGCACAAGACGGTGTAAAAATCAATAATCAGACACACAATAATTTGACAAAACAAACAAAAAGCAAGAAATAATAATAACAAAAAAAAAAAAAAAAATATACATATATTTCATTTGATGGCCAGGAGTCCCTCACAATAGAAGAAATAGGAGGAGGAGCAGCAGAAGGTGCTTGGTATTGGGCAACAACATCACATGTCTATACTAGGAAACATGTTCTGCTTATACATCATGATGAACATGAACTCTCGTAAACAATAGAGTGTAATATACTATAATCGGTTAAATTGCGGGTTTTTTATTGTTGTTGTTGCTGTTGCTACTAGCTGTTATGTGACGTTGGCTGCAGCCTGTAATTTAATTGTGTGTAAATGTTTTAGATTGCCAGCGCCGCAGCTAATCTTGTGGCAGCATTAGCATTGTTATAATATGACCAGTCAAGTGTTATTATGTGTGTTTTCAAATATGTACTTAGTGTAATATAAAAATATTATGGCTAGAATATAAAATATAAAAGAATGCAAAAAAACCTTAAAGAAAAGGAAATAAAAGTTCAATAGTTTCATTGAACTTACACTTACAATGTAAATGTCTTTGCCAACAACAACAGTAATCTCTAAAGGCAGCATCTAAGTAAAAAAACAACAACAATTAAACCTTCTTTTAAAGTAAGAAAGGCCTACAGACATTGATTTTTATATATTACTGTTTAAATGTGTTTAATATTATTAAAGCGATAAACACACTTACAAACCTTCATAAACAGCTACACAAATGTTAAAATGTTTAATTCTACGCCTTCACAACCAGCCACACCACCACCGGTGGGTGAAACATCACGCATTAAAAGCTTTATGGGTCGTACCCCCGCCATTGGTATATTGAAATCGAAATTCTTAACTGTTTTGGGAAATAGTAATGAATTATTAAATGGCATTTCATCAAAGGTATGTAAACACAATAACAAAACACAAATAAATGTCAAAATTGTTACAACATTTCACATTTCCGTTTCCTTTAATAATAATAATGATTTACATGCTCTTTGTTGTTGTTTGCCTTTGACCTTGCAAATGTAGTAGTAGCAGTAGTAAGACAGAGTTGTTTAGTGCCGAAAGGCCTAATGACAACAACAAACATTTTTACTCATATAAAATATTAGCAAAAGTAGTAGTAATAATAATAACAAAAATAACCGTGACAGCATATGTTTCAAGGTTTAATATTGCAGTTTGTACTATGTCATAAACATAAACAAAAAGGAAGAATACTGAGAAAATATGAAGGCAAACACACAAACATTCCAACATACATACATACATATGTATGTATGTATGTATGTATGTATGTATGTATGTATGTATGTATGTATGTATGTATGTATGTATGTATGTATGTATGTATGTATGTATGTATGTATGTATGTATGTATGTATGTATGTATGTATGTATGTATGTACTCAGAGCAATGCTCAAACTTTCTCTATTTTGTATGATAGACATGTTTATGTTTTTTTATTATTTTCTAGCTAAGTTTGTGTGTGTTTAGTTTACAAGGATGTTGGTGTGTAATTAATTGTAAAAGAAAATGTTATTAAAGGCCTTGATACCAACAAAATGAATTGCAATTCAGCGACAGAGCAATACACAGAAAGCGAGGAGTAGCTAGAGGGGAGACTACGACTATGCACAGAGAGAGAGAGTCTAGTTTGAGGAAATATGCTTTTACGGCAGTAATACTTTTATAAATTTTCCTAAAGACTGGAGGCTATTGTTAAAGAGGCAGACAATATCAAACTGCAGCAAATAAATCATAAAAAAAGACCTTTGAAAATAGTGAAAGGAAGTGTTTTAGTTTTTAATTAAAATACTTTTGATAGCATAGTATGTATATAAATATGCATGTGTAAAATATAACGTTAGAAGATAATAATCTGTTACATTTTTTTAACACGCTATATTGTTTAAGTAAAGGCCTATTGCAAAAAAACTTAATGCAAATTTAAGTATTTTTTCAATTTGAAAATTGTTATTCTTAAAAATATCAAATTTTCAGCTTTGGATCTGATTTGAAGGTATCCGATTAACAGACCGATCCTTAAACCATAATACTTTTTTACAAAATTGTCATCTTTGAAAAAAGTTCAGACAATCTTTAGAACTTTTTTGTAAAAAGTCTAGAATGGGGTCTTTTTTCGTGAGAATGGTATTAATGTCGAAGTGCTTTACGTGAACACCTGCCGAGTTGGCCCATTTTACGGTGGTCTTTTTCAACCACTGGGGGAGCTTTTGTAACGACTCACCACCTCCCATTGCGCTTCTTACACTCAGGTGGCAATTTATGTATATGGAATTTCCGGTCCAGTATACGTGCACTTTGCTCAAGTACTTGAGCTATCTAATCTCTGACCATTGCTGCCCCGTTGCTTAATTTCCGCGATGCAAAACCATCACTTCCGCTTACAACCACGTAGATGGGATGGATTCTGTAGAGTCAGCACTTAGAGACGTAATCGGTAAACTGAAGTACGAATCCATCAAATAAGCCGTGACTCTGTTCTTACTCACAGTGACACACTGTTATAATTCTAGACAAGGAAGGAAAATTTAATGGTATCGCTTGTATAAGATACCTTTCATCCATCACCATTCAACCCAGCACACTTCTCACTTATCCGTCACACTCATAAGAGAACGACAGACTCACTCTACGTATACGGCCGGGCAAGTTCCGTATACCCCTACATCCATCCCGTATCATATACAATTAACACCAACTCATTTCCAACGCTTAGTCAGGTCAGGGTATATATGTTGTCAATCGGCCATAACACTGAACTTATCCCGAAATATAGAATGTGGGTTTAAATCACAGCTACTACGTGGATTCCGAAGGAACCTCAACTAACTGACCAGACAGGACAAGTGCTGTGGGCAACTGGCCACCCGTAGTACCAGATAATGTGGTTCTCTGGTTAGACCCCATGTCAAATCATTCCACGACTAGTCCCGGCAGACTAGTTAGAGGTACTGGTAGCACCTCTTTACCCTGGAATTGTAGTACACCAAGATGAGGGTC
This sequence comes from Lucilia sericata, assembly GCF_015586225.1. Lineage (NCBI taxonomy): Eukaryota > Metazoa > Arthropoda > Insecta > Diptera > Calliphoridae > Lucilia > Lucilia sericata. Next base: position 640,240 of record NW_023994101.1, read on the forward strand.
TTTCATCAAGGAAACATTCCCCGGGTATGAGAAGGGTATATATAAGTTTGTCATTCCGTTTTGTGATTTCCATAATATGATTTTAACCATGACCGTCTGTCTTTGTATATGTACCAGGTATCTTCACATGAAATAAAGCCCGGAATAATTGAGAGCGCAATTTATGGTACTTTTTTGTTGTTCAAAAGGTACTTTTTAGAAGTTTCTATAATATAGAAACTAGAATCATAAAATTAAACATTCACAAAATTGAGTGAATGAAAATTTTTACTTTTTACATCTTTAATAATATAGAATATAGAAACGCAACATTAAACACGCGGTGATTAAATTCTGGTACTTTTTAGTAATTTAAATGGTACTTTTGAATTATTGAACCTAGAAACGTAAAATTAAACATATAGAGCCAGATTAATGAGAGTAGACTTTGTGGTACTTTTTCGTCCATCAAAAGGTACTTTTCTCAATTTTCAATAAATATTGAATTTAGAATCATAAAATTAAACATTTGAAATCCTGCGTGACTGAAAATCTATAGGAAAGTATTTTTGGTACTTTTCCATTTTTCAACTGAAACTTTTTGAATATTTTATAGTATTGAACCTAGAAACACAAGATTAAACACGCAGCATATTACTTAAATGAAAATCTAAAAATGGGTACTTTCTGGTACCTTTAGAATTTAAATGGTACCTTTTGGATTTTCTGAATTATTAAACCTAGAAACATAAAATCGGACATATAGAATCCTGATGGAATCAACATTTGGAAGATTAAACTGTTCTTTTTGTTTTCCAACTGGTACTTTTTGAAATGAACACGCAGCATTCTCATTGAATGAAAATCTATAAAAAATGGGACTTTCTGGTACTTTTTCGTTTTCCATTTAGTATTTTTTTTTTTTAATTTTTTTTGTAATACAAACACCATAGTTCGACTTCCGGTAATCAATCAATCTTTCAAAATTGTGATAAATATATAATTTAAGAAATATTTATAATTAATTAATTTAAATTTATTTTTTATTTAAATTTAGTTCACCCTTAATATCAGTTCAAGTGATTCGGACTATTGTGATGATGATGAGGAAGAAATACCTAAATGTAAGTTTATTTTATAAAATTTTCTATAATTTCCATATCAATGAATTTCTTTAAACATTAGTTGATGAATCCATTGATTATACGAAAATAGACTATGAGGCTCGTAGGGTTAAGGCAAGACGAGCTCATGAAGAAATCATATCTGGTCGCTATAGACAACCGAATTTAGCACCAAGTAAGTTACTAATGAAAACACTTAGCACTCAAACTTTGGCTAAATACTTTTTTAAATTTTCCTTAAGGACCTCGCCTGGATGCCTTGCGCAATAAGAAACGTGACAAATCCCGTTCATCTTCTTCATCATCCTCCTCCTCATCATCGTCTACCTCAACCTCCTCGAGATCGTTTCAAAACAATCTACAGGATAGATCTCATGTTAGTAGCACTACACGTTCCGATTCCATAGAATCCCGACATTCGGGTGGTTATGAAAGGGCAAGAGCCATACCCGGTGCTCGACGCAGTGAACTGGATATGCAAAGAGACCTAATGAGAATGCGTGAAAGTTCAACAGCTAGTGTCACACATCCAGTGGTGCCGGCTGGTAGTACAGCGCCTCATATTGAGGTACAACCTCCCTCTTATGAACGTGAACTTAGTAAATCATCTGTAGTTAATGCCGCTGCGGCAACCTCAAATCATTCCATAAGAGTTCCTCCTGTTAGACGTAAAAATTCCAATAGCAGTACTTTAACTAGTTTGCGTGATGATCTAGAGTGCCAGGTTAGTCCCAGTGTAGAGTCGACCGACTGGCGTAATTTTATACGTTCAGAATCGCAAAATTCGGTGCCTTCATGGGCCTCTTCCATAAGTCTAGATTGTCGTGCCGGTGAAGAGCCCATTAAAGAATTTATGAAACGTTTTACCGAAACCTTATTCTCCAATGCAAATGCTATAGATTTGGAATTGAAATCGGAATTTGGTGCCATGACACGTTTAGAAATAGGACGTCAATGGTTTGTACGTTTTCTGGTGGATCAAAAGAATAAGGTGAAGGTGGTGAATGAATTGACTTTTCATTCTTTGATACAACATTTTGCTTTGGTTTTATTCGAATGCAATGAATGTGAACATTTTCCACCAGCTGCCATTATAATGAATTTGTGTTTCATATTTTATCGTGAAAGTAAGTTGAGAGAAATTAAGTTTTAAAATATAATTTTGGTATAATTATTTTTTAAAATTTTAGTTGATGTTCCCGGTTGTGATGCTTACCGTGAATATCTATTTACTTTTATGCGTGAACAGCCTATATGGTTGTCTTTGCGCTTTTGGAATACAGCATTTTTTGAATCCCTACAATCGGAAAGGGATCATCGTGTTTTGGCTAAACAAAAGAAACAGGAAAGACGTAAGGCTAAGCAAAAAACTAAGAATGAAGTGGAGCCAGAACCAAAGCCTCAAACTACTGAAACTGACAATGAAGAAAAAGCTTTAAATAAAACTGAAATTTCCACCTCAAGTTCTTCCCATCATAGTCATGCCAATAAAATCAAAAGGGAACGTTCACCGAAAGTGGTAAATGAGGCAGCCGGAAGCGATATGGATAAAGAAATGGAAAATATATCATTTCGACAATTAACGTAAGTTTGGTTTTAAAATGATTAATAGGATTTTTAACAAAATTTCTATTATTTTAGTTCATTTACTTGCAATATACATGCCTTGGGTGCACCACAAGATTTGTGTTTGGAATTTTTCAAAAAACAACAGGCCATACTGGCTCTGCCCAAAGAAAAATCCAAATTAATACGTGATAACATCTATCGCATCTATTATGAAACCGAAATGTGGGGCTTTAAACAATCTTGAAGTACAAGAGAGGCTTTGAAACCACAAAAATATTTCAATTTTCGAAATCAAAACTATAAAGATCAAAAGAAGTTTTCATAGTTTTATATGGTAGTTAAACAAAATATTTAATATACATACATAAACAAAACAAAAACAATATATAAATTATTTACTTTAAAATATAAAACAAATTTAAACAAAACAAAATTTTAATTAAAAAACAAACAAAAACAAGTAGTTATATTTGTTCGAAAGAATTTTTAATATGAAAAACTGAAAAAATAGTTGATATTTAAATTGTTTTTTAAGGATATTAAAAAAATTGTCATTAAATATTTTAAAAATGTGATAAATTATTTTGTGATTTAATATAAAAAAACTAAACAGTAAAAAAATATTAAGCAATTTGATAATTAGTAGTTAAAATTAAAAATTATTTGGTTTTTTTCAAGTTAAAAAACTCTATCTTTTCCTCTAAACCCAAACATTCCATTCGTAAATAGTTACTAAACTAAATAACTTAATATGTATTAATATCTACTATTAATATTTAGACGTTTTGAGTGTACTAATTATAGAAAAATAGGTATGAATGAATAAAAATTATGTTAAACTAATTATAAAAAAAAAACAAACGAATGAAAAAATTTCTTCTTCGAAATGCCTCATACAACAATCCGTCAAACTTACAAGCAAAAAAAAAATCAAATACTTAAAAAAATACTTATCTAATAATAAAAATAAAATTGTCATTATTTTGTAACAATGTTGAAACTAAACTCAAAATAAACAAAAAAAAAAAAAACCAATTAACTATAGTTAACAACAAATTATAAAATACACATACAATATAATAAAACTATTAAATTTAAATATATTTTAATATTCATTATTATTTTAGATATGAGACACAAATTAAAGGGCTTATTGCAGTAACGTGTTAAGTTATATGATAACATAAACTTATTTCTTTATCAAATTTCAATTAAAAAAAATCTATAAATGTCTTAAAAATTTTAAATTTTAAAATAGTTTTTTTAATTTTATTTTGTAACTTATCAAGTTATTGCTATAAGCTTTTCAAATTTAGCTAAGAGTTTCACAGTTTTATTTAGCATTCAAGTAAAGGATTCAAATCTTATCAATTGTAGAATTTTGCCTAATTATGGTTTAATAACTATTAACAATAGAACCATTGGAACTATTCAGCAGGAACAAAATGAACGAACTAAATGAACATTTTTTTGATTCTTTTGCATACAAGATTTCACAAAGTTCCATCATTTTATCCTTCTACTAGATGAAATTGTGAAGACTTGAATATGATATAGAAGTATTTAACCTCTTTTTTTACTCACCATCAAAAAATATATTGATCTTATCATTCTGTTTGTAACACATTGTGGTCGTAGACCCACAAAAGAATACATTTTCTGGACAATTATAAGATTTTGGGACGATATAAACCGAAATATTTTCTATTATTGAAATTATATTTGATATTGAAAATGGGGAAAATCGGTCCCCACATAAAGTCCATTTCAGAAATTGCCGATAATTGACATACAAATTAAATTTAACGTAAACAAGTTTTAAACAATATTGTTTTTTATTAACGGAACGGCCCATAATTGACCCAAGTCTTCATATACATAACACCGCTTACAGAGAATTGCTTTATTGACAATAAATCATTTGAAAAATTTAAGGTATCAAGTGAAATTCGCAGGATACTGACTAGAGACTCCTTTGAGTAAGATAGTTTGGCATTGTCGCCAAGTAGGACGACGGGGAGCTTTGCTTCTTCTTGAGTTCATTCATAATATTTAGCTACTGGGGCAATTCGATTGCCTTTGCTTCAGATGAGGTCCGATATATCTTTCAGAGTGTCTTGGGCTTGGCTTGTCCCAAAGTGACTGTCTAGGACATATTCCCAAAAATTCATATTTTGTGTACTAGATATCGGTTTTACATCCTTGTTGGTATTAGGTATGATCTTTATTAGGTGAGGTTACGTGGGTTGCTCGCTAGTTAGCGAGTTCACCCGAAGGCCTTGTGGCCCATTGTTATACCCTTAGAATTTTCATTCCCTTATGTTGAGAGAATGATTTCCCACCCTAATTTCGTTGACTATTTGGTTCTTGCGGTCTTCGTGAAAACCAGCCGGTGTTCCTAATAAAACCGATTATGTTTACTACTGACGCATCTCAGAGACATTCCAGTTCGTGGAAAAGAGCTCTACCAAGATAAAGTAGTCTGTGCTCTTGTAAGGCTAGGCAGTCGCATAGAAGGTGTTATACGGATTCCACTTCTTCTTCCTCCAAACATCTTCTACAGTAGCTATAATGTGGGTAGCCCATATGTCACGACATATGTCCAATCCGTTGTCAGAGTGGACCAGAGCAGTCTCGATATTCTACAAGTGGTGATATTTGATCACCTGAGTTCCGTCTCACTGAAAGCCCAGTCATCTATCAATTTTGATAGGGTCGCCAGGGGAGTATGAATATCCCTTTGCGCTAGGGGTAAGTCTAGGGACGACCCTTTGGTTGCGCATTCATCAGATATTTCATTTCCCCGGATGCCCCCATGTCCTAGAACCCATATCAACTTAACGTAATGTTGCGTCAGTTGTGCCAATGATTGAATACAATTGACATTTCGACTTAATAACATTGAATTTAAGAGCCTCCAAGTATATATGTATGCTCGAATTTTCAAGATTTTGTTCCCGGATTCTTCTCGCGGCTGTATCGATGTCATATATCTCTGTCTGAAGAACCGTGTAGGTGACAGGTAGTCGAAGAGATAGTAGAAGATTCAGTTTTTCGGAAAAGATTTCCGATCCCCTGCCCCTTTCTGTTTTCGTTTTTACAATTTGATGATTTAAATTCGTACTTCTCACCTGAATTTAAATGCTGAGGGTCGGAAGATATTAAAGTTACAAACGTAATGACAAATTTATATATATACATATATGTATACTCTCTCACGAAGGTGAATATATCAAAATGGATTCATGATAATAACTCATCGCAAAATTTTTGGATTTTTATAATTTCCAAACAATATTTAAAAATTATATATATATTTTTTTGGAAACCTATGGATAAATACTTCTATTTTATAGTTAGAATATGCTATTTATAAATGTATTATAATTATTTACATATTTATAATGTAAATTATGACTTATAAACCAATAAGAATTCTAAATAGTTAAACAATTCAGACTTCTCACAATACTTCAAAATCTTGAATGTATACCACAAGACCGTTTGTCTCCGAAATTGGTTTATAGGTCATTTTTCTGTACCTACTTTTAAACATGACAAAACAATGATATTACATACATTATACTTACCTTATACTAAAACCAAAACTACTATTAAGAAATCTATTAAAAACAAAACAAACTTTTCCCTAAGAGAAATTTAAATTTTATCTATTTCTATTTAAAATAACATAATTTGAAAATCAAAAAACTTTGTACTAGTTAAAAATCAAAAAAAGGAATTGTAAAATAGTGGCCGTATTTCTAAAGGTCTTTAGATTAAAAACGATGTTATTTTTTGTTAAACAAAAATTAGAAGGGAAGAAAACTTATTTTAAATTATTTAATAAACAAATGACAGATTGACATATTTTTCATATTTTTCAAAATCGCATCAGATGTTAATATTAGGACTTTTTTTTGACCAAGTTTAAACTAGCAAACTAACTAAAGAGATTCCTCTAGACAACGTTCCAAGATTAAATTTAATTTAAGCCTTAAACGTTAACCTGAAAACTGACTCTTAAAGTTGATTATTTAAATGTTTAATTTTCATTTTCACAACGACAAGTGTAGTTAACGCCTGGCGCGATTGTTGTGTTTAGCAAACAAATGACTGTTACACAGCTCGTCAGAAACAAATAAATAATAAAAAACGAAAAGTATTGTAATTAAATGAAAATTTTGACACATCATTTTTTTTTTTAATTATTAACATTTAGCTAATTAAGTTAATTGACAAAACATGAATTTTTCTATTTAAACAAATAAATATGAATTACTATTAATAAGTAATATGTAATATTATTAATAATAATGATGGAAAAAAATATTTTAAAATAAAACAAAATTTTAACAAAATGTATGGTTTCTTTCCAGAAAAGTATTAAACAAATTATATTTAATAATTATAAACAAAAACTATTTGCACTATTAATTCTTTTAAATTTCATTAAACCCCCAAAAAACTATTTTCAATAATAAAAGAAGAGATTTAAAATAATTTTCAAAATAAATTTGAAAACAAATAAATAAAAACTCACATTTCAAATTGTTTTATTTAACAAATTTTTATTTTATTTTTAGCTTAAAAGGTTTTTTTTTTAATAAATTTAATAAAAAGTTTAAATTAAATGATTTATTTAGTTTTATTAAATAATTATTTAGCTGTTTAGTTTTATAATAATTAAAAGAATATTGCTGTTTCAAGTAAATGATTTTGAATTTAACAACAAAGTTTAGGAATTTCAAAACTATTTTTTATGTTTTTTTTTTGTAAAGTGGAAAAAGAGGGTTTTTGACTAAGACCCTCAATACTGTAAAAATAGAAATGTCACTAGAAAAAAATTTTGGTTAAGCAGGTTTAATTTCAAGCTAAATTCACAGGGGGGTGGTAGAATCAGAAAAATGAAACAATTTAGTTTTTTATTTTTAAATTCACAAAATAAAATTTTGTAAATTTATGTTATTTTTTTTTTTCTTAAAGTTTTTGGTAAAATACAAATATATAATTACATAAATAAACAAGGGTTTTGAAACATTGAAAATGGCCTGCACTTTAAATGGTAAAGTGCAGTTAATTCAACAAAAAAGTTTTCGTAAAGACTAATAATTATATAGAAGTTAACAGTAAAAGAATAAGAAGAAGCAGAAATATTTGAAATACAACAAGACAACAGACTTAATAATAATATATTCTTAACAATTCAAATACAATTTTGTAAATATTTTTAGCTTAAAGATTTTATCTATTCATTTCATTTAATTTGTTTACAGCTTAGGTCTATTGTAAAGTATCTATTATTATTATAGATCTTGTTGCAATATGAAATTATGTACATTCTACACTTAACACTTTTACAATTTAATTAATTAATTAACATTAAATAACACATGATAAACATTTTATATTCTCTTTCTCTTAATGGCCAAAAAGAAATAAAATAATTAAGAAATATTTATTTATTTAATTATGGTATAAATGTAACAAAACAAATGTTAAAACAAAAGCAAAATCACATACGAGTACAAAATTTAAATTCAAATTCATTTAGTTACGTTCAGGTTACTATTTCATTGCATTTGATTTGTTTTAAATTGTTTTTTTATTTCTTTTAATTTGTGCGTTTGTTTTTTGTAATTTTAAATAATTTGTTGTTGCTATTGTTGTTATAGTAGAATTATCTTTTTTTAAATAATAAACTACTAGAACCGACACGGTTCAATAAAATCTTTTAATCTTTAAATAGTTAATTTAATAAATTTCATTACAAGTTTAAAAAAAAAAAAAACACAAAAAACAAAAACAATTATTTTTTATAAATAGAAAGATTTTTAGACAAACTGACTGTTAGGCAGACAGACAGACCGATAGTATAGAAAGTATTAAAATGTGTGTCTGTGATTGTATGGTTGTATATATGCGTGTTTGTATGTGTGTGTGTGTGTTTTTTCTTTACTAGGAAATGTTAATGGCATAAATTGTTTGCAGTTGTTGTTGGTTTTTTTTATTAAAAAAAAAATAATAATAAAAAGGCCATTATGGCAAAAGGTTTCTATTTGTAACAACACCTAATGCTGCTTGATTGATCACGTCTATTATACCCTAATCGATAAAGATTTGGAAGGTAACGGAACCCTTGCGATCGCGTACACTGCCACTGTAAATGATATTCTTCGCCCAGGCACGACATTCAATGTTGACCATTTTGTTAAGGGGCAATTTTTCAAATTGTACAGCGATTAAGGGACTCAAGTAGCCGGGCTGGTTAAGGAAGGGATAATAGTAGGCGGGGAAACCTTGAGAAGGATAGTATTTGACTTCACCCAAGTTTTCTTTGTCCTCAGCATTGGTGCCATCACAGCTAACCCAGATTTGTTGACGCTGTAAGGAGAGAGAGAGAGAAATGTTTTATTTAGAAACAAGGAAAATCAGAATTGAATATTTTTTATAGAAAGAAAATTTTATAGTGAAAAGCTAGTTTTCTATAGAAAATCATGTGAAAATCAAGTTTTTACAGAGAAGTACGTGAGGAAAAGTAAGTTTTCTATGGAAAGGAAAGTTTTCTAAGAAAAAGCTTTTCTATGAAAAAGCTACTATTCTATGGAAAAGCTTCTTTTCTATGGGAAAGCTTCTTTTCTATGGAAAAGCTTCTTTTCTATGGAAAAGCTTCTTTTCTATGGAAAAGGTACTTTTCTATGGAAAAGCTACTTTTCTATGAAAAAGCTTCTTTTCTATGAAAAAGCTTTTTTTCTATGAAAAAGCTTTTTTTCTATGAAAAAGCTTTTTTTCTATGGAAAAGCTTCTTTTCTATGGAAAAGCTACTTTTTATTCTTTACTTTTCTTTTTTTTTACTTTTCTGTTGAAAAGCTGCTTTTCTATTGAAAAGCTACTTTTCTATTGAAAAGCTACTTTTCTATTGAAAAGCTACTTTTCTATTGAAAAGCTACTTTTCTATTGAAAAGCTACTTTTCTATTGAAAAGCTACTTTTCTATTGAAAAGCTACTTTTCTATTGAAAAGCTACTTTTCTATTGAAAAGCTACTTTTCTAGGGAAAAGCTACTTTTCTAGGGAAAAGCTTCTTTTCTATGGAAAAGCTTTTTTTCAATGGAAACGCGAATTTTATATGGAAAAGCTACTAATTGATCACGTTATGTTCAGAAATTATATACAATTTTGAATAAATTTTTTTGTTAAACTTACGCTTAAAGGATCGACATCCTCGATGTGTTTCTTCAATTGTACGGGCATAGTTTCGGGCAAATCTTTAGGATCATCATAAAATTCAGGCACCCACTTGAAGATCTTGTTCAATTTCAAGAAAACACATGGACGGGTATTATTATAGCCGTAGGCTTTTTGTGGAGAGCAACCACCAAATTCCTTAATATCAACCATACAAACATCTTCGGGATTGTGGGTTTGATTGAAGGAACAACTTTTGCCAACATGGGTTTCATTGTAGTCTAAAATTGGAAAAAAAATAGGAAAATAATTCAAATTTAGTCTTATATATAATGCTGCCCGTACCTTTCATATATTCATCTAATAAATCAATCCAATATTTCTTTTCGGCATTCTTTTTGGTGTCGAACTGTATAACGGAACCACGTTCAGTTTCTTCACTTAAGGGGCGGAAGCCCATGCCGGGATTTGTACCGATTAATGATTCATCTAGTTTCCATTTGGGTTCGTTATCGTGCAATGTGGAGAAAAGACCTTCCATACAAATTGTAAATAAACCAGCTAATACAATGTAGAAAATGCCATAGAATAGCATCAATTGACCTGCAAATTAAAAAAAAAAATAGAAAAATTAATTAAATTAAAGAGATAGTTAATAAAATTTTAATAAACTATTAAAAGTTTAATTATATGGCGTGTAAGAATTACAATTTTTATTGAAAAATTAATAAATTTAAATTATTGTTTTAAGGTTAAACTTAATTAAATCATGCTTAACAAAGGTTTAATTACTACGTTTAATCTTTTAGTTTAACACTAGCCCTACATTTTGTATTTAAAATTCTGTTACTGTATTTAATCAAGGTTTAGGGAAAGAATGAAAAAAGCTTCACAAACTAAACTTCTGCTGTCCATGTGTAAAAAAACGCTTGATTAGTGGCGTAAATATTATTTTACAAAAAAAAAAAAAAAAAAATGTAAATTAACACGTTTTATACATAAATACAACTGAATACAAGTTTATTATATTGGCAAATAAGGAAATTACAGCTTTTTTTACATATTTCAGTAGTAACTGCGCGTAGAGGTATTAAAATTAACTTATAATTGCAAATACCCGTGGACTGTGTCATGTGGTAGCATATAAGTATATAATAATATAACAATAATAATAAAATAAAATATTTAAAGGCAAAGTTGTTTAGAGTAGACTTTAAGGTACCCTTTAACATTAAAAAGTTAAAATTTTTAGAAATTATTCTTAACACTTCCAAACTCAAAACTATGTATTAAAACATAGTTTAATCTTGGGTTAAAAATTACGGATAATCATATTCTTTTATACAAAAGCTTTCAAAAAGTTTGTATGAGCTTTTTAAAGTTTCTTTAAATTGAGTTTAAACATAAAGCTTTCAAGGTTTTAAGTTAATGGAAATTCGATGTAGCGATCTTTTAACAGAAGCTTTTAAAAATCTTGTCTAAGCTTTGAAGAGTTACTTATTCTTAACTAGTTTAAGTAGAAAGTTTTTCAGATTTTAAATTAAAACGTTTATTTATCATGAATTACGGCAAATGTTATGAAAGCTTTTTTAATGCAAATTCAACAAGAGTTTTTAAAAAACTTGTTTGAGCTTTTTAAAGTTTCTTTAGCAAACAATTTTTAACTAATTTTAAACAGAATGTTTTTAAGATTTAAAGTAGTTTTATCTTGTATTACGTTGAACTCGCTATTAAAGCTTATTTAATGGAAATTTAATGTAGAAAACTTTTAGTAAAAGCTTTTAAAAAGCTTGACTGAAGTACAAAAACTTTTATTTTGTACTAAGTTTAAAATGAAAGCTCTTTTAAATACTTTAAACTCAATCAAAGCTCAAAGCTTTAAACTTTAGCTTAACTCCAACTTTACGTTCATGTTAAAAAAATTACTTACATTTTCAAGAGTAGCGTACTTAAAAATACATTTACATTTACTTTTTTTCATTATATCTGTTAACAATTCAAATAAATTATATCTCATATTTTTTGTGGTTGAATTTCTATATAGAAACAAAATGTTAAAACTGTATAGAATTCCAATGCCAAGGTTGTCGTTTCAAGTATAAATAAATATAAAATGAAATTTTACAACTTTAAATATACAATATACGGCAACTAACTAACGAAATCGTCTAGATGCTTTCTAAGGCGTTCAAGTGTAAAAAATTAAAAGTGATGGCGTATTGATGTTGAAACGAAAAAAAAGTGAGTTGTCAAATCAAATCTTTATGGTCAGTTGAAAAGTTATTAGGGTTAAAATAAAAATGTTTTAAGGAAGCAAAGGATGGGAGAAAAAATCGTATGTATATTTTTATATGAAAAGAACAGAGGTTGGCATGAAGAGAATATATTTCTATTAAACATTAGTTTGAAAGCTTTTATATAACCCACTGCTAGTCCTGTTCTTTTGTGTTTGTTTTCAAAAACTTCGTTATTATTTATGTGCTTAGCTTTCGGCCCTTGTTGTTTATGTCAGCCAAGCACTGATTTAATTTAAATTTACAATGACTTCTTTTAGGGGGCTTTAATAAAGTTTCTTTATTTTCTTTGACTCTACTATAAACTTTTGTTGACTTAAAACATAAAATGGTCCTTCCAAACATTAAAATAAATGTTCAGCTTTTTCTTCCTTACATCCCCTTTTTTGATTATAAATAATAAATTAAATTGATTGGATTAGTTTTAGCATCACTTGTTGAATTTTATAAGATATTTGTCTCTTAAAGAAATGTTATAAAAATAAACTTCGGTTAAAATTTTTTTAGCAAAAACTTAAGTTTATTAACAGTTCTCTTCAAAAAAAAAAATATAAAATGTTTTTATATTAACATGACGACATCTAAAACATATTAAAGTTTTTTGTTTTCAAAATAAGTTTTCTTTAGGTTTTATTTCAGTCATAGTAAAGTTTTTGTACAGTAAGTAACAAAAGTATGTAGCTTAAACATAAAAAACTATTGTAATTTTTTTTCTTATGCAAAAAATATAAAATTATTGAAATTAGAATTCTTCAAGAAATTTTAAACTATTTATTTTTAACTTTAAATGTTTTTAGACTTTTTCCCCATACTGTATGGTTAAAGGAGTGTTATCCTGTTAAACTAACCAAACACATTATCTTACATACATAGTTTTTGAGACCAAATTTTTACCCTCCAAAAAAAAAAAAAACGTTCATATCATGAAAAAACTATGAAAATTACGTATAAAGGAGCGGTTACTGGTTAATGGCCTTATTGGCGCCAAATAAATACATATAGACTTGTTGGCATTCAATTGTAAACAATACAAATATACAACTATGAATAACTAGAAAAAAACAACAACAATTTTTTGTTAGACATTTACAGGTTTTTTTTTATGTTTTCATTTTCTTTACGCTCCTTCTTATAGCACCACGGGTGGGGTGAAAACTATGCGTTAAATAGAATGTCAATGTTTTAATATGAAATGATTACAAATAAAAAAAAAAAAATGTGGGGGTTTTAATAAGAAGTTGCTTTTTTTTATATAAGAAATCGAATTTATAATAAATATAAAAAAATTTAAAAAGTTTGTTTTTACAAAAAATGATTTTGGCAAGACTCCAGGAAGTGTTGCTTAGACAATGTTATACAAATATTGTATGACAGTTTCTATTAATCAAAAGCAGTGGTTGACACAAATAGAACATGCCTCAAAACTAGAATGATGTGAGCTTTTTATACCCATCATTAAAAAGATGGGGGGATATACTGTTTTTGTCATTCTATTTGTAACACATCGAAATATTGATCTAAGACCCAGAAAAGTATATATATATATATTCCTGGTTCTCATTAGATTTAAAGACGATCTAGCCATGACCGTCCGTCAGTCTGTTAAAAACACGGTAGAGTCCAAATGGAAATAGCTAGCAAGCTGAAACTTTGCACAGATATTTTATATTCATGCAGTTTGTTTAGTATAAGGTTCCCTCAAAAAATGACTTTAACGCTTACAACTGGCTAAAAGAAGCATCTATAGCGGTAATAGTCGGCACAAGTATGTTTTATAGGAACCTTTATCTCCTTGTAAAATTTTAAAAGGATCGGCTTATAATTGACCTTACATTCCATATAAGGTCCCCTTCCGAAAATTACTTTAACGCTCATAACTGTCTAAAAGAAGCATTTATAGCGCTGTAATTCGATATTAATATATTTTATAGCAACCTTAATATCTTTGTTAAATTTTGTAAGGATCGGTTTATAAATGACTCTACCCCTCCATATAAGGTCCCCTTCCGAAAATTACTTTAATCCTCATTTCTGACTTAAAAATTAGAGTATAGCGCTGAAATTCGTCACAAATAAGTTTTATGGGAGCCAAAATTTCTCTACCAAGTTCTATGAGGATCGGCCTATAACTGACCCTACCCCCCTTATATAAGGTCCCTTTCAGAAAACGCTTATTACTGGCATAAAAATCGAGTTGTGTTCTATGTTCTATGTTCAGACCCTAGAGAGGATTTATACCACTGTGTTTATATACCTAATAATTAATAGATTGATCGAGATAATGTGTCTCAGACATTTAAGTAAATCTATACATGAGCTTTTTTGTTAGCTTTAAAGTTTAGTTTTCATGAATTTCGTTAGCGGTTGTGTTATGTTTATATTCTCTCGTTTCATGATAGCGATCTTTGGCGATCTAGATTCTAGAAACTACTTTGCAAAAGATGTTGACTGTTTAAAATAAGTTTGTTTTACAAGTTAAACCAGGTTAAACTAACTACTATTAAACTATGCCTTAAGAAATAATCTATAAAATGTATTTCTCTATTTTGACACTAAAAATGTTCTAATTTAATAAAATTAAAACAAAACTCGTATTTATAATTATTATAATTCCTTTTTGCAGAAGTTACCCACTATGACATTTATTTTTGCGAAAATGTATTAAACTTTTTTTTAGCTTTACGTCTTCTAAGGATCATTAGTTTTATTAAAAGACTCTTTTTTTTCCTTTAGCTTTAATACCTTAATAAGTAACTTCTAAGAAACTTTTTTTTATATGACTTTTAGTTATAAAAAATAAATAACCCATGACAAAGCTTATATGAAGGACCATATCATTGTCAGTGCAACATATATTAGTTTACAGTTAAACCAACTATGTTTCAAACTCACTCTCTCTTTCTACAAGTTTATAGTCTTAAACTGAAGCTCCCATATATATAAAAAGGTTCATTCATTATTGGTCCCCTTTTTTTCTTCCAAACATAAGTATATTTCTAATAAATAAAAAATAAGTTTCAAAACTAAACCTACAAACGGAACAATAAAAACAAAAATTACCCTTAAAAACAAAAAAGTTGACCCATTTCCTATATAAACTTGTTACATATTATATTAGGTCACGACATAAAATGATAATACAAAAACCACCCCCTGAGATACTTTTCAAGCATCTGGCCTAAAAAGGAACAAACAAACCAAAAAACTTTTTATTTTCACAAATTCAAATTTATTAAAGTATGCGCCAAAAAATGAAAAAAAAAAAAATCACAAAAAAAATCTTAAATAAATTTTTTCTCAGTTGTTGATTTTGTTTTTCTTGTTGAAGAAAAAAATATATAATTTTCTTTAATTATGTATATATTTTTACAATTTCAAAATCACTCACTGATAGACAGACCAAAGAAAATAAAAAATAAATAGACAAATGACGTCATTGGAAAAAACCATGTTGATGTTAGATAAGGAAAGCTAAATTATAGAAATTTTATACAAAAAAAAGAAAAAATTTAAACATTTGTTCTATATTCATTTAAATCTATCTCTTCTTTATCATGGTATTTGTATTTATTTATGTGGATACAATTTATATTTATATTTATGTGTATATGATTTTTAATGACTTTTTAACACTGTCTGTATTTTATATATTTTTTTAAATATTTTGTTAAAAAAAAAGTAAAATATAGACAAAATCACACAAAATTTTTTGGCTATAATTTTCATTTTAACATAGCTTGAGATTTTATTAGATCATTAATTTGTTTATAAGAATTTTCTAATAAATATAGTATTTTTTTGGTGAAAAATGCAATAGAAATGTTTAAGAATTTAGGAATATCCGGTCGGGGATATAGGAAAATAGTTATCTTATTAAAGTCGGCACCTTAAGCCTTCAGGGGCCGTATTCAGTCGCTTCACACAAAGTGCATAAATGTTTCAAAAATATGTCTAAAATCCGCAAAACCTAATTTTTTTCCCATTTTTTCCAGATTTTTTTCAAACATATAATTCTTTTCCTAGACTGATGTATATCAAATGAAAAGTCTTTCGAAAATCTTTCATCTGATATACATATTGCCTACATAAACATATGTGAAATTTCGCGTCAAGTGAGCCAACTTTTAAAATTGATGTCTTCTGATTGAAAAAAAATTTTTAAAAAATTTAATTATGTTTTTTGTAAACTACGACAAAATAGCTATATGAACTCCTTTGGTAAATTTTTTCTAGAACCAATAGGTAAAAAGTTACACTCATTTCAATATAACCCTATATGACCAAAATGTCCAACTTTGACCCCCCTCTAAGTCTGGCAGTTCTTGACTGATAGAACTGAAATTTTGTTCTTGGCCTACTATCCAATAGTACTAAGCTTGGTGCAAAATTCATCAAAATCGATTTTTTGAGTTGGGTCACTTGAACATATCGAACATAGCTTCCCAAAATTTATTGAAGATCATCGAAAAATCATGGGGTTTTCGAAATTTTCTTCATATCTTCGTTATTTATGAAACGACATTCCTTATTTTTAAATAGAAAACTTCTCTAAAACATGTCTAATAGAATTATTGAAGATTTTAATTTCAAATATATCTGGGGTCTTCAGAAATTTGATTCCAACATACATATAGATGAATGAAAAGACATCGCTATCTTAAAAGATTCAACGTTATAGGGTAGAAAATATACTAACAGATATGTGTATAAAAATAAAAGAGACAATTTGACTCTAAACGATTCCATTCCGATTTATTGAAGCTTTTTCTCTTCGAACTTATCATATCACAGAACCAGTTCTACTATAGCAAATTTTTACATTCAATAGTTCTGAAAGCGTTTGATTAAGTGCCTTAGATTCTCAAATTAATACATTCCCTAACCAGTTCTGAAATACTTTAAGAATCTTTTTACATTAATTTACAACAACTGTTAAAAATCTATAAACTTTTCTAGCGAGTTGAATAATCTTTAAAGCCCTTCCAACTGATTTTTTAACCTAAATCTTTATGTTATGATTCTCTTTTGTCGTTATCTTTGTTTTAATCTCTAAATTATGGAAATTTTGTATTTAAAATTCAACCAGTTTTGAAGTTGTGTGTTTTATTTTTTATTCGAAATTTGAGATTAATTCAAAAGAAACAGACAGATATTAATTATTCAAGACTAATGATGTTTAATTTTAATTGTTTGTTATAAAAAATCGAGACAAAAAGTTTAAGTTTTTGAAAGCATAAAAATAAAGTCCCGCCTAAGGGTTTATAGAAAATAATTCAATCGTGTCATTTCATTTAAAGATTTAAAATTTTAAAAAAGGTTTTTGTTGTTATTAATTTGTTTACCCAACGAGTTGTTGTTATTTTTGTTAATTAAATTTGAGAAATAAAAAAAACATATAAACGGCTTAAAGCAAAAATGTTTCTCTATGATTGACTTTAAAGTTTAATACACTTGGATACCATTTCGTCTGGGTTTGAGTTTCTGCTACATTAAAGTTTGTCTATAACAACAAAAAGAAAAACATCTGTATCTGTAATATTCTCACCTGTTCAAGTTATATCCAGATTTGTCTAACTCAATGCAGTTGTATACTTGTTTTTGGTTTTCTCAACAAAAAAAAAAAAAAAAAAACACAAACTTAAAAAAAGCGTAGCTGATAATTGTTTAAGCTAAAATATCTGCATACATTTGTTTGTTTATATGAAACGAGAAAATAATAAAGGGAAAAACACATTAAAACGTTCGATTGGGTAAATCAAGTAAATCGTTGGTATTATTAATTCTCACCGTATTGTTAAAGTTAACAGTCTGTTAGCAAAATATCTAACAAAAAAGGTTTTATATTCTTTTTTTTTTGATGTTTATATATTTTGTTTTCTTGGGATGTTGTGTAAATAAAAAAAAATCATTTGTACTTAATATTGATCGGTATTAGCTGTTCGGCGGCCTCTTGTTATTTGTAGAGGTTTACATTTTCACGTTTTATAAGCTTGTGTCTGATTTTGTAGCTAAATATGCTAATTTATCTAGAGATTAACATAAATTTGCCATTTTTAATTTATGGACATTAATTAACAGTTATTAAAAGGCCTTTGCATTATTAATTTAAGATAATTGATTATAATTAAGTAAAGTTAATTGATCCCGGTTTATGGATCGAGGGTTTAAGGTCAAAACTTTTTTCAGTCTATAGTCTAGTCTATAGTCAAGTCTATAGTCTAGTCTATAATCTAGTATATAGTCTAGTCTATAGTCTAGTCTATAGTCTAGTCTATAGTCTAGTCTATAGTCTAGTCTATAGTCCTAGTCTATAGTCTAGTCTATAGTCTAGTCTATAGTCTAGTCTATAGTCTAGTCTATAGTCTAGTCTATAGTCTAGTCTATAGTCTAGTCTATAGTCTAGTCTATAGTCTAGTCTATAGTCTAGTCTATAGTCTAGTCTAGTCTATAGTCTAGTCTAGTCTAGTCTATAGTCTAGTCTATAGTCTAGTCTATAGTCTAGTCTATAGTCTAGTCTATAGTCTAGTCTATAGTCTAGTCTATAGTCTAGTCTATAGTCTAGTCTTAGTCTAGTCTATAGTCTAGTCTATAGTCTAGTCTATAGTCTAGTCTATAGTCTAGTCTATAGTCTAGTCTATAGTCTAGTCTATAGTCTAGTCTATAGTCTAGTCTATAGTCTAGTCTATAGTCTAGTCTATAGTCTAGTCTATAATCTAGTAATAGTCTAGTCTATAGTCTATAATCAAGTCTGTAGTCTAGTATGTAATCTAGTATGTAGTATAGTCTATAAGTAGTTGAGTCTATATTTCTAATTTGGATATCAAATGATCTCATTTAATCAGTTGCTACAGGCCTTTAAAAAAAAACATTTTTAATATTTAATCAATCGGTTTTTATTTATACCCAAGTTTTTGCTATAACTTCCCTTCTATTTGATATAAAACATTTAAGTGGCTTTTTCACTCTTATCTCTTTTCAATATGGAAAGATAATAAAATTTTTGATTTAAACTTCAAGTACACAAGAATATAAACGATCGTAAGATGTCGAGTCAAGAATTTTAACAAAGTAGTTAAGATTACATATCTTTTCAGTTATGAAAACCTTAATTGTGGTATTACGTAGACAATAATATCGAAATTTTGTTTTTTATATAAATTTGACCACTAAAAACTCAATTCCAATGAAAATTTATACAAATAAAACAAATCTTTTTATCAGACAAACACTTCAACTAGATTGGCGACTTTTATGACGTTTTAAAATACGTTTTATGTGAAAACAACAATTGTGACGTTAGTTTCAATTCATTAGAAAATTATCACATTTTACGATCAAGCCAAATCAATCAATAACAAATAAAAAAAAGTAAAATCGAATATATTGAAATTTAAATTATACAAAGAAAAAAGAAAAAAAAATAAGGTTAATTATATAGTGAGTTTTAATTATATTTATTCTAAAATTTTGTTTTCATTTGGAAGTGAGTTTATTGTGTTGTTGCTGTTGTTGTCTTTCCAGATGATTTCATTTTGTTGTCTAAGGCGAAAGCATCCTGCTTTGTTAACATGGTTAACAACTTTTGTTTATATTCCTGATTGTTTTCATGTTGTCATATGTATGTATTTATGCTCAATATGACATCACTGCTGTGTTTGTTAACTTAATTGTTTGTCGAGTTGATGAAAGAAATTTGTCAGACGGCAGGAAAAGAGAGAATTTTTTAGTTGTGTCATTGTCTTAAATAAACATTAAAATGTTGATGGTGTTGGTGTATTCCTTATGGTCTTAAGGTTATATCCTAACATTTAAGTAATAAGGACTACACCCATAATACTAAATACATAGATAGATAGTTAGTACTTGTTCTAAATAATAAAAAGGTCTATTTTAGTTTTCAAACCATTAACAGCCGTTAAAAACGTTTATGGTTTTTGTCTTTGGGGACTTTAAGTAACACCTGGTTAGCTATTTTCTATGCCTTAGAGAGTGTGTTATGAATAGTAGTCATTACTATGACATCAACTGCTGACCTTAATGAACTCTTTAAATTTCATATATTTCTCGTGGTTAGAGTTAATGATGAGCTTTTCAAATGAATACAATTTTGTGAAGGTGTTTTTATTTTTAAAAAGATATTAAATTACCTTAATTATTTGAAATTTTTACTTATTCTTTTGGCAAGAGGAACCACCTCCCTCTCTTACTTTTTAAAAGCAAAAGTATTTAGCTTATGATTGATTTGAAAGTCTTAAAGATTTGTAAGTTAAACAAATCATTTCATGATGGATTATGTTTGACAGAGATCATGATTAAGAAAAACACTTAAATGTTCAATTTATGAAACCAATTTTGAATCAGTTTTGTATCCTTATTCTCAAAATTTTTTAATACTTTTAGAATACATTCATAATGAGTCTCAAATTTTTACATCAAATGAGTTTTTAGTATCTTGACTTTATATTAATAATGTTGATCATACTACTTGCTGTAATTCACCTTAAAATTACACTTAATCCAGTTTTAATCATTAATTTTATATAATTATTTCTGCCACTGTTTTTATTGAGATTTTATTAGTCTCTGATAATATAGTAAATATGTATATTTAGTTGTTAATTCAAGCGTTTCGTTTCGCTTTTTTGTCAAGTTTTAAAAGTTCATTGTTTGTTTTAATTCTCACATTTAATCTCATAAACAAAATCAATTGTTTAGTTAAACCAGGGGGTGGTGGGTGCTACAATTTGTTTAAACGTTTGTCACTATTAAAAAAATAAAATCAGACATTTAATTCATTAGCTGATATATAGGAAAAAAACAAATTTATAGCAATATTGTTTAGTGAGTTGTAAATGACACACTAATTTTTGTTCATTGGGTAGCTGACATTTAATTACAGGTGTTGTTTCTGTGTGACAGTTAGACGGATGGACAGACGCTTAGAAAGACAGGCCGTCAGATAAAACTACAAACTAATAATGTATTTTAATTGAATTTTTATTTGAAAAAAAAAAAACAAATTAATTTTTGTTACTATTCTTTTTTTAAATTACTACAACCCTGAGTAAATAAAAAAGAAAATTAAATATATTGGAATTGTATAAAAGGTATCAATAATGATTTCGTTTAAAGTATTCAATGGGTTTAATGAGTTCTTGGTTATAGATTTTATGCCGCTTTTTACTAAATTATAGCAATTGATATTTTATTTAATAAATATTTGTCAACTTATTCAAATTCTCTTAAGTACCTTTTGCGAAACTTTTGATAATAACCGTCAAAGGAAAAATCTATAAAAATTGTGTTTATCTAACTCATAAAGAGAGATTTACTATAATATTTTTTAATTATTATAAAAGTTTTTAGACCAAGTGTTTTCTGCCCATTTCTGTGGTGCTAGGCAAATTTTTTATGAGTTATTATAAAGGAATAAAACTGATTTTATTATGTTTTTACTTAAACTAAGTATTTAATTAGTTTACGACTTTTATAAAAATTTATTTTATTGTTTTGAGGTTTCAGTGTTGTGCAGAAGTTTTTCCAGAAATACATACATACATACATATGTATGTGTATGGTCATTTCCACCGCCAGATCTATTTTTGTCACATTACGTCATATTTACTTAGAGATAAAACTATCCATACTTTGATTTAATAGATCTGAACTAGAACTGAACTAGAACTGAAACTAGAACTGAACTAGACTGAACTAGAACTGAACTAGAACTGAACTAGAACTGAACTAGAACTGAACTAGAACTGAACTAGAACTGAACTAGAACTGAACTAGAACTGAACTAGAACTGAACTAGAACTGAACTAGAACTGAACTAGAACTGAACTAGAAACTGAACTAGAACTGAACTAGAACTGAACTAGAACTGAACTAGAACTGAACTAGAACTGACCTAGAACTGAACTAGAACTGAACTAGAACTGAACTAGAACTGAACTAGAACTGAACTAGAACTGAACTAGAAACTGAACTAGAACGACTAGAACTGAACTAGAACTGAACTAGAACTGAACTAGAACTGACTAGAACTGAACTAGAACTGAACTAGAACTGAACTAGAACTGAACTAGAACTGAACTAGAACTGAACTAGAACTGAACTAGAACTGAACTAGAACTGAACTAGAACTGAACTAGAACTGAACTAGAACTGAACTAGACTGAACTAGAACTGAACTAGAACTGAACTAGAACTGAACTAGAACTGAACTAGAACTTGAACTAGAACTGAACTAGAACTGAACTAGACTACTAACTGAACTAGAAACTGAACTAGAACTGAACTAGAACTGAACTAGAACTGAACTAGAACTGAACTAGAACTGAACTAGAACTGAACTAGAACTGAACTAGAACTGAACTAGAACTGAACTAGAACTGAACTAGAACTGAACTAGAACTGAACTAGAACTAACTAGAACTGAACTAGAACTGAACTAGAACTGAACTAGAACTGAACTAGAACTGAACTAGAACTAACTAGAACTGAACTAGAACTGAACTAGAACTGAACTAGAACTGAACTAGAACTGAACTAGAACTGAACTAGAACGAACTAGAACTGACTGAACTGAACTAGACTGAACTAATGAACTAGAACTGAACTAGAACTGAACTAGAACTGAACTAGAACTGAACTAGAACTGACTAGAACTGAACTAGAACTGAAACTAGAACTGAACTAGAACTGGAACTAGAACTGAACTAGAACTGAAATAGAACTGAACTAGAATTAAACTAGAACTGAACTAGAATTGAACTAGAACTGAACTAAGAACTGAACTAGAATTGAACTAGAACTGAACTATAACTGAACTAGAACTGAACTAGAACTGAACTAGAACTGAACTAGAACTGAACTAGAACTTTTAAAATGTATTTGAAGGCGAATGCTGATATTAACCCCCGGTATGTAGTTGCTTAAACAAAAAGGGCTTGTTACAGACATTGTTCACAAATTCTTGACCAAATTTTTCGATAAAAAATATTTGTACTTTAATTACACATTTACTAAAATACCAACCTCAAGAAATTAACCGACAAACCCTTTTCAAAACAGGTAAATAACATAAATTAATAATTTTTTTTATTTTTCCAAACTACAACAAAAATAACTATATATTATTCTAGACATACTTCAATTAGTTAAATGGTGTTTCTTGGTAGGATTCCAGCTAATGTTATCTGGACTAAATAATAAATGATCATCAATAATAAAACACACCTAACTAAAAGGAATACCTGGCAGTCAGCCGCTGAAAGGCAAAAAGTTATTAACCTTCAACTCAACATTAGAAATGTATTGAAAATGTGTAGACATTTCATTAAAAGGATTAGCAGAACATTTGTAATATTTCAAATAAATAGTAACAGTTATGATAGAAAAAAGATTAAAACAAGGGGATATTTTGTTTAAAATATTCCTAAAGCCTAGTTTGTTAATTTAAATGAAAAACGCCATATTTATGCATTTTAATTCAATAATTTTAATAAGTTTATAAATTTAATTATTGCAACTTGTGCAACCAGTTAAAACCAGTTTATAAATTTAGCTGCTGAAATGCTACTATTTTTCAAAATTGTTTTTTCATTTTCGAAAAATAAATACAATTCAATAAACGTTAGTTAGTTTTTGTTTATTTAACTTGAATGTTAATTAGTTAAAATAACTATACTATACTTTATAATATTTTGAAAGGGGAAACTGGATGTATTGAAGCAAAACTAACGGTTTTAGTTATAAAACTCATAATATTCAGTTAAATGTTTCAGAATAATTTACATGTTTGTTCAATGTTTAAATAAAAAGATAAAATGTGAACAATTAATAAATATTCTAATCAGTAATTTTTTGTACGTTCATATTATTGAAAATAATAAATTGTATAAATTAATCATGACTAAACTTGGAAACTATTGAATTTGTATTATAGTGTTAAACTACATTAATTATTAACTTGATCATTAATTAAAACAGAGCCAACCCCCCCAAACGAAATTCTAAATTTTATATATATTTATGTACATACATAAGTAATCTATATACTTAGTTTATTAATTTATAAATACAATTTCAAACAAATTCGTATACTTTTAAATGACATTGAATAACAAAAAAAAAAATATTTTTAGCATTTTTCAGCTTGAGTTTTGAGTAGCAAAAATTTGAAAAAAAGTAAAAAACGAAAGAAATCTACAAATGTTTATGAATTTCAACATGTGTGTTTTAGAATAAATATTTAAAATAGAATATTTATAATAATTTTTAGATGATAAAGAAATATTTGAAAAATTTGCAAGTAATTTTTCTAATAAGGAAAATCAGTTTAAAGCTAAAATTTTGTTTTATTTTCAAAGAAAATGGAAAATATCGGAAATTTAGAACTGGTACTAATTTGAATTTAAAAATAGAGAGTTCTAATGGTTGTAATTTTTAGAGCTAAGCTTTCTAATAGCAAGAAGCTTTTGAAAGCAAATATTGAGAGTCTAATGCGAGAGATTGATTTGGATTTTTCATATTCCATACAGATTATTTATTACAGAAAAGGGGAACAACTCTCGTGTCATCGCTAATTTTATTTAAGTACGACTAGGCTTGTGTTTGTTGACTGGCTTTCGACAGTTTTAAGTCTCGCTCGTATTGGTGTAATGTATTACTTCGTATTAACCTCGTGCTTTCGTTTTATCTCAAAGTGAGGTTACGTAGAACACTCAGACTATACCCGGGTGGAGACGATTTAATCACACTCTTTATATTGATGGAGACTATATAAACTCTTAAACTTTTACTGGTGGAGTTCCATTAAAAACTCAATTTTAATCTAAGTGTTTGAAGTTTCCAGCTTTCTATATGAAGATATAGTTTGACTGAAAGATTTTTCTTTGAACCACACTGGGATACCCTGGAGTAAAATGCATCAACCATCAATCTTAAAATCCAAAAGAAAGATACGATCACACGTTATATAAAGATGTTTTAATTAGAGATGATTTCATAATAGGACTTCTGAGTATATTTAAAAATTGGGAGAAACTAGTGGACCCAAACCTTACTCAACATTCGATTCTTATATTCATTTTTAATTTGATTTATTTTAATCGTTTAGCTCAAACTTTTTTGTTAAAAATATATTTGCAAAATATGAAATATAGATTAAATTTATCGGGCATATAAAAGTTTTATGGACTTATAAGAAAACAGGAGTTTTGAACCAATTAAATAAAAATTTATAATAACGTTGTAAATTTCGAAAAATATTAAAAAAAAATTAAGTAATTAAACGAAATCGAGGTGCCTAGATAAGTTGGTCTGTCCAAAGGTTAAAGTTTCGATTATCTTTAGGGATACTGTTAAAGTAATTAACAACCCATTGTTTAGAGAACTAGGTGTATTTCTTCGGATCTGATGTAACGTACATCTTCCTCTCAAACTAACTAATTAACCAGTGGCCTCTGGTAGGTTAGTGTTCTAGTCTGGTAGACCGGAGGTGGTGGATTCGAGTCCCACCTGAGGCACCGGTTAAGGAGCGTACAACAGGCCCTATAGATGCCTAGGTGTATTTCTTGGGATTTGATGTATATACATCCTCCTTTCAAACTAATTAACCAAACCAAATCGATTAATGAATAAAACAGAACCGAGACAGGCTTCCAGGTTAAACTTTTCTGAATCAAAATTTGTATTATTAATAAAAATTTGGACTAAAATAAAAGTAAATTTGTTCAATATAATAAATTTTAAAATTAAACATAAATGTAATTTCTCAATAATTATTTTATTCCAATAATACAAATGAACTTGCATTATCGGAATAACCACAAAAATGAAACACACCACCATCATCCCTGAGTTTCGAAAAGTCTAGTATGAGTATAAAAAGCAACAAAAAATTATAAAAAAAACTGAAAATACTGATAAGAAATGTATTTTATTTTTATAAAAAAAATATTACTCGTATTTATTATTCATAAACACATGGTTAATAGAGTTGGGTTTGTTTGCTATTTTTTTTTTAAATTTTCATGGAATTAATAATTTGTTTTATTATATTTATACGATTGTATAATGTGTCTTAACAAGTGTTTGAATTTTGATTTCTTTTTATAATAACAATTTTACATAAAAAGAAAATTAAAAACTTTAAAAGAATGCCAAACCTTTATTCTTATACGCTGATATAAATGATGATTTGACAAAAAGTGGGTGTAATAAAAGTATTATGCACATGAAAATATATTTTGTTGGCTTAATTAAAATGTACAAAAAGAATTTTTGTTTGGTAATGATAATTATGTTAGATATCCACTATTATATATATGTTTTTTTTTTTTGCTTGTCAAGGTGTTTATGATAAGGAATTTTGTTTTATTGCTGTTGATATTATATTATAGATGGAAACTTACCCCAACTTTTAGGTGTGCGTCCAAAATATGTGCCATCTTTGCTGTTGTATATGAATTGGCCTATGGATTGCTTTTCCTTGGGAGCATAGAATTGAAATTCTGTGGGTACATAGGTGGTTTTACCTCCATTTGATTTCGACATTTTGGCTAAGATTTGTTTGTGTGTGTGTGTTTTTTAAAATAAATATAAATATAAATTTCAAACTGGCAGGTAATTTATATATTGAAGATTGTTTGAAAACGCCTCTAGTTTTGTTGTTGTTATGTTTTTTTCTTTAGTTAGATTTTTCTAAACTTTTTTTGTTAATTTCAAAGAAAAAAAGAATTGAAATGGACTAGATAAGAGCACGATCCTATAAAAATAGAATATATACAGAAACACATTAAAATAAAAAACAAACAAAATGTATAGAAAAATAGAAAAATCACTAATTTATTTATATGTTTAAAAATTGTTGCTTTAAATATCAAATAAATAACATTTATGTAATATTTTCAAATTTTATTTAATCTCAGTGTTTCTTGAGTCCAAATTCATTGTTCTTTTTCTTTTAACATCAAAAATAATATAAAAAATTTATATTATAAAAATGCCTTGAAATTGTGGTGTTTTAAAAAAAAAACAAACACTTAATTAAAATTTCAATATTAACACTTTGTTGAAAAAAAAGAAAATAAATTATATTTTTCTCGTTAAAAAAGCTGAAAAAAATAAAATTCTTTGTATTTTTTTTAATAATTTTATTTTCGTTATTTTATTTTCTATTTTGTTCTGTGTCTGTGTTTTTTTCAATATTTTTTCTTATATATTTTTTTTGAGGTTATTTACTTTATATTTTTTTTACAAGAGCAGAGCGTATTTTTTGTACGTTTTCAAATTGTTTAAAATTAAAACCACTATATATATTTATTCAGTTTTTTTTGTATAATATTTTAAATAGTATTTACTTTTTTGTATGGAATATATATAAAAAAAACTTTTGTTCCGTTAAGCCGAGTACACGTTGTTGCGTCCACGGCTAAAGATCACTGACTAAACTCTTCAAGAACTAGGCACACGGGCTATTATTGGGGGAACTTTTGTAATGTATCGCTTGTTTTGTTTCATTTGGCTTTTTATGTCCGTCAGTTCGTCAGTGTTGTTGTCGTGTTTTGTACTCTATTCTATATACTCTTACTCTCCCCCAAAAATTGGGGTCTAGTACTTAACAATCTATCTACGTTACTGTAGTAATAGTGGGCTCTCTTAAGGCTCCCTCAACTTGGGGTTTGTTTTAAGTAGAGTGATATGTGAATTGTGTTGGTTTAAGAAAAATTTTCATATTAAATGTTTATATTTAAACATGTTTTACTTGCTCTCAATTTTATATTTTATAATTTCTCTTAGTTTATATAGAACATAAAGAGTAGAACATTTATAAAAAATTAAGCTCTTAAATTTTGTGGTTGTGTAGCTGTGACAGTGTTTACTAAAGTGGTGAGTTGTGTAAGATAAAGTAATATAAACTCCTCACTTATTTTTTTAAAAATTCTGAAAATAGTCCGAATTTGGTCCTACACACTTAAAGTATACCAATCGGCTCAGAATCACTTTCTGAGTCGATTTAGCTATGTTCGTCTGTCCGTCCGCCCTTCTGTCTGTCCGGTATCCATGTAAACCTTGTGCGCACTTTACACATCGCAATTTTCAAGATAATTTGATGAAATTTAGCACATACTCTTCATTTAAAGAAGTCTGTTGAAAATGTTTAAAATCGGCCCATTATTTCATATAACCGTACCCCTCGAATTGGGCCTCTGATCTCATAAATATGTTAAATGTTCTTTTATCACTTCAAAAATAGGCAAAACTTAGTTGTATATAAGTCTTAATGATACTGCTGATTTTCGTAATGATCGCGCCTCATTTGACATTATTCCATATACAAAGTCCCCTTCACAAAATGACTTGAATTCACTTACAAGTGTCATATTCTACATAAATAACTGATGTAGACTTAAATCTCTCTACAAAAATGTATAATGATAGGACCATATTAACCCCCTGCAGCCATATTAGCGCTCTTTTAGAAAAGCTCTTTTTTTATAAATACTTTATTGTTAAAAAAAAAAATAATAAAAATTTGTAACATAATCATTGGAGTAGGAAATCATATGGTTGGCCAAGGCCGACTATAACTTCGGACTTGTTATATTATTACGTTTATATAATTAATTTTGTAAAGTTGTGTTTACAAGCAGACCTGTTGACAGCCATGGGTTGTTTATATGTGTTTTTTACGCTGTGATAATATACATATACTTATGTATATACTCTCATCTGGGCCCTTCAATTGTTAAACAAAATACTCAAGATCATCTAGAACGCAGAATATATGTATATACTTTATGGGGTCTATGAGAGATATAGACCATAATTTTAGATGGTAGGTATATATAGTTAATCGTTCATAAAGATAAAAGATTTTTAAAAAATATTAATAAAAAAACAATTTTCTATGAATTCTAGACTTAATCCCAGATCTAGAAGTCTATACTGTTGATATTTTTTTAATATTAGTATCAGATTAAAATCAAATCGTTAATCAAAATTTGTAAGTAACTTAATCTCAGCATCAAATGGGAGATATTCTATTTATCACAACAATGAGACAGATTTTTTCGGGAACATATTTTTTTTGTCGTGAAACTCCTAATATAGAGACCAAAAGAATCGGGGGTTAGGGAAATTATCAAAAAGTTAATGTTACAAATCTTCCATTAAACATTACAACTTTTTACACGAACGTAGTGTTATATAAACCTCTAATGCGTAACATTTCTCTAAATTTCTCTTAACAAAATTTCTCTTTGCTTTCTCCCCCTTCTCCCAACTTGTATGTTTCCTTTGTATTTTTCTTATTACTACGAGACTCCACCAAACATCCATCTGTCTTTTGGATCTACTCCAAACTGTTGCTTTTCATTATATGTATATTCGGTAGAAATATTTATTTTGGGGTTGGTTGCCTGGTGTGTGGGGGAGTAAGTTAATGTGTGTGAGCAGAAGTAAAAAAAAGAGTGGTGGAACCAAGCAGTGAGAGGGATCAGAATTATTTCTGTTGTTGGAATTTTTTGTGGTTGTTGTTTATTATAAAGTGCTAAAAACATTAGCAGACGCATGCACAGAATACGTGTTACTTTTTTGTACTTTATTGTATTTACTACGAGTTTGAGTATTTTTTTTAATTTAAGTTTACTTTACTTTGTGCAGAGTAATAATGTAGAGTGTGTAGTTTTGCTTTACTCAGTAAATTAGCAATTGTACGCTACACTATACGTACGCTTTATCCAATATAAAAAACAAAAAATTGAATGCCAAATTTTGTGTTTAACAAAAAAGGCCTTTGACGTTTAAATTATTTACTATGTATTTATATGTTTAATTGTTGTTTTTTTTTTGGAAACAAAACAGACAATGATGTTTAAATACTGCCAGCAACCATAATAAATAATTGAAAATTCAAAACAAACAAAAAAAATCGAGTTAAATACGTACATTTTGTCAATTTTTCTGAAGGTGTTCAATCAAACCTATAGTATGAAATGTTTTTAAAGTAAATCATAATTTTTACTTGAATATATAATTCTCTTGGTTGTACTATATACTATGTATATATAAAACGCTCTGTTCTGATATTTATACCCTACACCACTTTAGTGGGGAGGGTATATTGGGTTTGTGCTGATGGTTGTAACGCATAATAATATTGGTCCTATACCCACCTTAAAGTATATTAATTGGCTTAGAATCATTTTTTGGCTCAATTTAGCTATGTCCGTCCGTCCATGTAAACCTTGTAATCAAACTACTGGTCGCAGATTTGAAGATAATTCAATGAAAGTTGGCACATGATATTCTATGGTACCGGAGACGAAACCTCTTGAAAATGGTTAACATCGGTCCATTATTTCACCTATCCCCCATACAACTAAACCCGGCGAATAGTGTTTTTAAGTTCATAATTATGTTTAATATACTCGTATCTCGGCAAACCCAAGTTCTATACTAGCATTGATGACCCTCGTGAATTTTGACCGTAGCCCCTATGCAAAGCCCCCTTCAAAATTTGACTTAAATGTCCACAATTTTATTCAACAATAAATGGGCAAGGTACAATTCAACTTAAATGCTTTTATTATGAGAACTAAATCACATTTTATTTTTGTAACAGGTGGAGGGTATTATATGGTCGGCCTCGTCCAACTATGATTTCTTACTTGTTTTTTATAATTATTACTTTTGTTTAGCATTTTATATAAAACAACCTGAGCGCTATAAAATGCAACAAATAATAATCAAGAAAACAGGTTGTTATTAAAAAATCTTTTGAATAAAAATCTGTCTGTAACCTTCTTAATGGAACAGTAACAGCCTGCCCGCCATATTTACACGTGGCAGACGTTGTTCATATTTGTAATATAGTAGAACAAAAAAATATAGTTTTTTGAATAATAAGATGACAGATGTATAAAGAATATCAAAATCATTACCACTATCATTAAGTAATAAATAAATAACAACAAATCAAGTAAACTGTCTGGCAGGTTTCAGTGAATTGACAAACGAGGGTGGACTGAAAAGTGTTATTGAAAGAAGTGAATTGAATGTTAGCAAATTCACTCAAAGATTTACATATTTTTGAAAAACCAAACTAACTCATCTGAAGGTGTTCTAGAAGAAGCTTAACTGACATTATTTAGAAATTCTGTATCAGGTACATATGTATGTATATGAACTAATGTAATATAACTGGGCCCAAATAAGGATATGGACCTTTTCAGTACTAAAAAATGTCGAGCTTTCTATTTTATTTATGTAGTATATTAAGTTTAAAAGCTTTTAAAAAGTCGAATTAGAAATTTGATTATAGAATTGAAAAATCTGAAAAGCTATATTTTCGATTCGGATGTAAGCTTTACAACAATACATATTTCGACAATTTTTCAAAAAGAAAATTGTTTATGGGTTCTAAAGTGAAATGGTTTGACTAGTTTCAAATTATTAGTTTTTAATAGAAAAGTTAAAAAAGAAATTTTCATATTACCCTCGTTTTTTGTTGATTGTCTGAATTTTAGACTATGAATGCATTTCAATTTATTTACTGTTTTGTTTTGATATTTTCTTGTTTTTTTTTTCATACAAATTTTCAAAATTAAAATAATGAACTGTATATAAAAGTTTACATTGAATTATTGTTTGTTGTAATCTACTATAAACAAAGAATTTATGTTGTAATTTACAATATAGTTTTAGTTAGTAACTAAATACTTGGGAAACTAACAGATGTAACTAAAACAGATAGTAAATACTATTTAGCCTTAATGTTGTGCTCTAGTTGTTCGGAACTGTTAATTTGAACAAATTAATGCTTCCGATTGCAAAAAATTAAAAAAAAACTACATGACAATATGTGACCGAGAATAATTTATAATTTATCTATTCATCTAACCATTTATTGCTACATAGACCCACCCATTACATTAAACTAGCCGTTTCTATTCCCTTGCAACCATCCGTCCGTCCATCTCTATCTCCTTCATTGTCATTACACATAAATAAATGTCAATGATCATGGTTTTAGTTGAATTTTAAATGAAATGTTTGTAAATTTGTAAAATATTTTATTTGCTTTTGTTTTGTTATTTAAAATTCAAAATTTTAAATCTTT
This sequence comes from Lucilia sericata, assembly GCF_015586225.1. Classification (NCBI taxonomy): domain Eukaryota; kingdom Metazoa; phylum Arthropoda; class Insecta; order Diptera; family Calliphoridae; genus Lucilia; species Lucilia sericata. Next base: position 672,523 of record NW_023994101.1, read on the forward strand.
GATTATTTCCGGGTCAGAACTCGTATGTACATCGATGTCTGACATGTCTTACTTCCAGATTTTATCTGATCTAAATTTCAATGAGCAAATTTAAGTAAATAATTCTTTTAACATTTAACTGTTTTTCTTTCTGGAACATTAATTTTCAACAGGATTTGTTCAGGTTGTTTGTCAGTTATTTTTGAAATTTTTATGATAAATTTCTTGTATTCCTGGGAGAGTCTAAATTGTTTTATTAATGTGATAATGAAAATTAATTGTGTTTTTGAATTTCTCACGTGACAGTTGTGTTTAGCCAACAGGGGTGGAGTTCAATAAAAATATTATTGAAAATATTTGCCGAATAAAATAAATACAATTAATTAATACAAACATGTATTTACTTAGATACATATGAAAAACACAATAAATACAAAAACAAGAAATAATATATTCAAGACAATATTAGCCTATAAATAATTTTAGATGAAAATCATTTTAAAATAAACATCATTTCAAATTCTGTCTCTAAAAGTTGGAAAATATTTACAAAGTGATTTTAGAATACATTTATTTATGTTCTTACATCTATATTATCATGCTGACACTGGGTTAGTAACCTTTGAGATAAGCTGTTGTAATTTGTTCTATTAGTTTTGTTTTTCAAATAATAACGAAACTGGTTGCTTCATTCATTCAGCAACGAATGAAGATTTTAATAGATAATTTATATAAAAAACTTACCGCAAAGTATAATAACTAAATATGAACAATGGATTCTGCTAAAAAGCTATCATGTGTCCATTACAAATTATTAGGGTATTCCTTAAACATAACTAGAGCTTGATTCGAATTGAACTGAACTAGAACTGAACTAGAACTGAACTAGAACTGAACTAGAACTGAACTAGTACTGAACTAGTACTGAACTAGAACTGAACTAGAACTGAACTAGAACTGAACTAGAACTGAACTAGAACTGAACTAGAACTGAACAGAACTGAACTAGAACTGAACTAGAACTGAACTAGAACTGAACTAGAACTGAACTAGAACTGAACTAGAACTGAACTAGAACTGAACTAGAACTGAACTAGGACTGAACTAGGACTGAACTGAACTAGAACTAGAACTGAACTAGAACTGAACTAGAACTGAACTAGAACTGAACTAGAACTGAACTAGAACTGAACTAGAACTGAACTAGAACTGAACTAGAACTGAACTAGAACTGAACTAGAACTGAACTAGATCTGAACTAGAACTGAACTAGAACTGAACTAGAACTGAACTAGAACTGAATTAGAACTGAACTAGAACTGAACTAGAACTGAACTAGAACTGAACTAGAACTGAACTAGAACTGAACTAGAAATTAGAAATTAAGTTTATTCCTAAGCCGCCTTTTTTGTGCAAGTGTATTGAGGGTTCCCCCTAATGATAGGTTCAAATTTTGTTTGTTGTTGCACATTGTCCAATGATCATAAATACCACATATTCTTGCTATGAAGATGAGTCGTCGTATTATCTTACATTCACATTTACATTGCAATTGCAGTTAAAGTTAATTAAATACTTCTGAATCACTTTGTCCACAATCCATAATCTACACATTGCATTTCGTTCCTTTTAACATGTTGATGGGCATACGTTTCATGTTTTTCATTTATTTTTTTTTTTTGTACTTGTTGATATAATGACGATAATGGCGAGGTCTTTATTAAATTATAGTAAGACTTCTTGCACATTATCATCAGTGTCTTCTTTAAGATTTAGCAGATTATAGTTGAAAGTAATAATAATACAAAAGTTATACTTTAATGTTGTTTGTCTGTCTGTCCGTCCGTTTGTTTGCTGATGGAGTCTGTAATTTGAGACTTCATCAAGGAGAGTATAAGATTTTATTAGTTGTATTAAGATGTAATGGGAATAGTTTATTTAGGTTCACTGTGGATATGAAAATCAAGAATTAAAGCATCATCGAATATTTATTAATACTTTCATTGGAAAACTATTGATTTTTATCAGATTTGTAAGCCAGAGGGTAAGCGATAAACCTAATGGGAAGCTTACTCTCTCCATTACATAAGGCATGACAGGGCGAGCTTTTTGAGACTTACATCTATATATTGAAAAGAAACTATAGTTTCAGTTATTATTAATTTTTTCTTCGAGTGTAAAGATTTCAAGTGCGTCTTTGTAAAAAAATCCCCTTTTAGATGTATAAGGTAATAAAAAACTTGCAGCACGTTTATACCACATGAATTTAGAACTTTAAAATATTCCTGTTTTACCAGTTTTGCATTGTGTTTTAATTTGTTAAGCTCTTGTTTTGTAGTTGGCTGTTTTAAATGACTATTTTGAAATATTGAATAAAAAATGTGTGTTTTTCCATTACAAAATACAGACATTTTATTTTAAATTGTTGGTGGCTTGAGGGAGTATCAATGTAAAAGAGTTGTATATTAAAATAAAGTCGTGATTTATAACCAAGTTAGGCTCAAAGGAAATCTTGTTTTAAACTAGTTTTTAAATCGAAAAAGAGAACTATACTCTTAACAAACCTGCAGAGTAGAGAAAACTCTTCAAGAACTTTTCTACAAATTTAAAATAAAATCTTTAGCTACAAAACCTCAAAAGAGTATCTATAAGATACTTTTAAGAGATTTTTCTCTTGCCAACCTAAAATCTTTAAAATCCCCAAGACAATAAAAATAAAGAATAAAAAATTATATAGAAAACATCTGTGAGATTTTATGACTTGTTGTGGAGCATGTCGTACGTAATTTGTACTACTGTTTGCATTGAATTGAATTTTATATTGACTTCACGCAAATTTTAAAAGCAGACAAAGAAAGAAAAATAAAATAATATAATATGTTGTAAACAATTTGATAAGAAATGTAAACAAACTTCTCTAAAAAAAATATGAGTCTGTGTGAATCTGTGGCAGAATTTTTGGAATAATTTCAATTCGAGCATATAGAAACAAAATTTTATTTTTCTTTTAAATTTAACAGTTTTATTTGTTAAATAAGTGCGATATCTTTTAGTTTCTTTTATTAATTAACAAATATCATTGCTAGAGTTCGCTTATAATTGTTATTAATGCTGATATTTTATTCGTATGTTAAAATCTTTTATTTGTTAATTTGATTGAACAATACTAATGGGGCACGCTTTCTTTATTAACTCCTCGAGTTTACTAATCATAATTTACTTAATTTATTATGAAATATATATACAAATATCACTGTTTATGAAAAGTACAGACAGATACTTTTCTGCTAAGCTTGTTTACGAATAAATATTTTTTGCATTATTGTTGTCAGTTTATAAGGAATTCTTACGTCAATTCATTACTTGTATTTTATGCATTTATTTTGCGTTTAAATAAAATAATTGTGTTTTTCTTATTAATACGTTTTTATTATTTTTAGAATATTTTTCACACTTACCGTTTTTATATCAATATATGAGAGCATGAATAAATGTTTCTGTGAGATAAACTCGTGCTCGCAACTTTTAAATTATAAGTATGCAGATTTAAATGCACTACATTTAAATGATGTAATTAAGTTTTTAATTTCATTTGAAATTAATACGTAACTATTACGTAAAATTTAAGTAGAACAAGAACTGAATTAAAATCTGCTAGAACTGCACCAGAGCAGAACTAGAACTAGAACTGAACTAGAACTGAACTAGAACTGAACTAGAACTGAACTAGAACTGAACTAGAACTGAACTAGAACTGAACTAGAACTGAACTAGAACTGAACTAGAACTGAACTAGAACTGAACTAGAACTGAACTAGAACTGAACTAGAACTACAACTGAACTACAACTGAACTAGAACTGAACTAGAACAGAACTAGAACTGAACTAGAACTGAACTAGAACTGAATTAGAACTGAACTAGAACTGAACTAGAACTGAACTAGAACTGAACTAGAACTGACCTAGAACTTAACTAGAACTGAACTAGAACTGAACTAGAACTGACCTAGAACTTAACTAGAACTGAACTAGAACTGAACTAGAACTGAACTAGAACTGAACTAGAACTGAACTAGAACTGAACTAGAACTGAACTAGAACTGAACTAGAACTGAACTAGAACTGAACTAGAACTGAACTAGAACTGAACTAGAACTGAACTAGAACTGAACTAGAACTGAACTAGAACTGAACTAGAACTGAACTAGAACTAAACTAAAACTGAACTAGAACTGGTACTTATTCTAAACGTGTCATATTTCTTCTAGAGGTTATCTACCCCTTTTTTATAGATTTTAATTTATGCGTTTAACAAATTTAGTTATGCAAAAACTTTTATATTAGTGTGAAATTAATATAAAAAGTGTTGATTTCCTATGCAGCCAAATAATAAGGTTAAAGGAGTTCATACCAAGCCTTGGAAAATGTTTAATACTTTTTTGGCAGCTGAATAATAGTAGATGTTAGGGTTCCAAAAACATTAATTTCCAAAAATATTCAAGTCCGTACTTACATCAAAGTATGTTGAAAATATTTTTCACTTTTTCTATTGTTCTTGTTGGATGAAATTTGTGACATTATTGAATAATTACAAGCTGAATTTTTGACCTAACAACTCAAAAATATCTAAAGTCATTTTGATTTATAACTTCCTATTCGGATTTTTTTCATTTCATACTGATAAGAAAATTTTCGGTATTTCATGTGTTTTAAAATACAGACTGATAGAACAGATAGAAATAATTAATGTAGACTATATAAATTGATTAAGTGTCTTATGACAAAGTTATGATGACGAATTTGAGTAGACCTATATCAGATGTTAAATATTTTACTACAATTCTGTCGTTTTTGTATAGACTTGACATTGTAGACATTCTGGATGAACGATATTTATTTAACAGATAATCTAACCCCCCCAACTCATTGCAATGATGGATGGAAAATGTTTATTGTTTTAGTACTATACAATGGAGATCAAATAATTAGCACAGTGCGAAATGAATTTAATTTTTTTTTTCAACTATTAAATGTTTTTACTTAATGTGTATAGAAGACAATTTTATAAGGACTTAGAGAAATTTGTATTTGAAAATTTACTTTACTGTTTAGTTGACCATTGCTGCTAAGAGCAAGACAAATTGTAACTAATTGGGTTTTCGCATGTAGTGCGTGATTAATCGATTGTTCATTGTCCTGTAAACTTTAAGTAGTTATTGTTGTGGCGTATTTGTTGGAAATTCTTGCAGTCCATGAAAATTGCAGTTAAAAGTCTAAATGCATATTTGTAAATTAATTGATTTGTGTGTAAATACTCTGTAATTAGGGGAGGAATTAAACTTAAGTAAAATTTTGAAAGTTTATGAACAATATTTATATAAATGGGAATCGAAATATCATTATGGCGATATTTTAGGGTGGCGATATTAAGGGGCGGGAAAGGCTGATTTTGGATATTAAAATTTATTTTAAACAAGAATTCTTTCTTAAAATTAATTTTTATAAAATTTCAATTTATTTCATATTTTCCCAACTCTACCTACTCTATGTTAGCAATAGCAAAACAAAAAAAAAAAAAAACAAAATACAAAATGCAATGAAACCAACATATGTCCAAACATACGTTTTTTTCAATAAGCAATGTTGTTATTGCTTTTTAATGGAAGCATGCAAAAAATTTTCTTTTTTTTTTATGAAATTTTCAGAGGTTGTCTCGGTTTATTGCTCATATCTCCTTTATTTATGGACGGATTTTGCTGATTCTCGTAGGATGTCTAACAGAATTATTGAAGATTTGGATCCCGAAGCTATCCGGAGTCTACAGAAAATTGATTTCAACAGACAGTCAGACAGACATGGCTTAATCGACTGCGCTATCTATAAGGATCCAGAATATATATACTTTATAGGGTAGGAAAATTATAAAAATTAGTCATTTAAATAAAATTTTGAAATTTTCCTTTGTTTTCAATTGTTTTCATAAATTTCCACTGAAAATTTTCACATGTACATATATTATCTGCAATATGAAAATTTTTTAAACAAACAAAAATTTAAAACAATTCCATTAAAAATTTCAAATTTTAATAATATTTTTTTTAACACCATAAACAATTATTATCAGAAATTGTATGCAGTGTATTAACAGTTCGACCTTGCAGCATTTAAATTACAGTTACGTGATTTGTTTTAGTGCCCTCATATTCGCGGTATGGGAATTTGAAATACAAATATTTTCATATGTAGTTTGCAGCACATTAAAATTCGTCGAGAATTCAAAGGAATACTTAATTTTTATGAAAAAACATTATAAACAGTTTAAGTGGATTTTTGTTCATGATTTTGTATATAAATTTTTTTTATCTCTTTGTTTTTCTCTTTTTATTTTGACTGTTGTCTTTTTTTTCGAGAAATTTTATTTATTTAAATTTTATTACATAAAATCTTAAGATGTGACAAATAAGGTGAAATTTTTCAGAATAAAATACATGGAAATATTTGAAAATCTATTAAGTAGTCAATGGTGACATGCAGTGATAAAAGCTCTAATACATACTTTTAAAAATAAGTTCTTTAACGTCATTAGTAGATCAATCTAAAACATTTGGCGTTGCTGATGTCACTGATATCGCAAGGCCTGAGACTGTCACAACGCCTTAAGTAGAACCATATTATTATCTATTTATAAATTTCTATTTATGAACCATATAACGTCACACTTTCCTCCCGAACTGCTGATAGAAATAAATAAATTAATTAAAAATTATTTATGGTATTTAAAAATTTTAAAATGATTGGAAAAATATATTAAAATAAGTAACCAACCTTCAAAATTATATACGTTTTTCCTTTTGGCCAAGTAGTACCTTGTCTATAGATTTACGTAGATTTTTTTCCAAGATTTTTATCTTTAATAACTAGTATTGTATTTAGTTTTTATTTATTTTGATTTTATACATTATTCTATGTACGAATTAAAAAAACAGATATTTTTTACAGTATCTTATCATTTTTAAAAACTTTTATGAGTAGTTATGTATTTAAAGAAGGCAGTTGTTTTTGAAAATGTTACGCAAGGTTTAGGTGCAGATTAGTGTGGTCAAAGTGGCGTAATTTTGTTAGGTAAGTTGTGTTTAGTAAATAATTTATAGTACAATATTGATTGATTAACAGCTTTCTACGGATTTTAGGAAATAAAAGCTAGGGTCTCATTTTTTGTTTTATAAAAAAGTTTTAGAAATGTTTTACTAAGAACTTTATTCTGAGCTCATTTCTTAAGCACAAAGTATGATTGCTTCATTGATTACAGTCTGTTTTTAATGTTACGTAATGCTGAATTGATGCTATGCACTTTTACGTCAAAGCAATGAAAGCTTTTTATATAATAGTGCCTCATTTCACTAGATCGATGTATTTGAACTTTAAATCAACTTTGAAACCATATCTACTGATGTAATTAAATATATTTTTTTCGGTTTATAATTCTGATCATAAAAAATTCTTTTTATATCAAGGCCGCAAAATGAGAATTACTTTTTTCGGCATGTAGAAGTTATTTTAACCTTAGGTTAAAGAAATGTTTTAGTTTTGCCTTTAATTTCTTCATAAGCAATGATTTTTTTGTCGTCTTATCAAAACGTGAGTTTACTTTGGCGATTTTGAATAATAGACGTAATAAAAAATTATTTGTTTTCAACGACTATTAAACGTGTTTAAGTACTTGGTATTTTTATTATCAAATTTGATTGTTACTGATTTTAATGGGTCAAGCGAGTGATGCTAATGTAGAGTGTTTTTGAAACGAGAAATTCGGAATTAAATTGCTTTTCCTATCTACTTTGAATTTAAAATGTCGGTTCAACATAATTATACCTGTTAAATTGTAACGTACAGCACATACAAGGAATCTTTATAATTCTCATTGGGTTAACAATATTGTCAAGAAACCTGATATGTGACTAAAACAGAAAGCATATTGTTGATCGAAATATCAACAGCATTTAATCAAAGATTTTGATCGTCGCAGTTTGACCCCAGAAGAATTTTTCAAAATGTATCTTCTTTTGATCACAAAGATTCCTTAAAATGATTATTGTCTTCCTAATTTCTGGAATTTTTTAACTTTTTGACCCATAACATCATAAACGTCTTAACCAAGAAGATTTCTATATCGATTTAGTAAAAATGATTAAATTATGGTTATGTCTGTGGTAACGATACTTTTTTCTACTGACCTTGGCAATTTCATATAGAAATCTGAATCCGAAAACTTCTGTACTTTTTCCTTGTTGTCACAGATTTTGATCGTATCTGATCCGGGTGCATCTATGATCATAAGCTAATTGTCTTTAGGTCAAATCAGAGATAAATTATCAGGAAAAGCTTTCTTTTTCTTGATTTGTAAAGAAGCTTTTTTGTTAGGGAACAAGATTGGCTAAAGCTAGTTTAAGGGTGAGCTTGAAGTTTTATATACATATATATATATAAATCTTATGATCACTTTTCCATCTCCACTGAATCTGAAATCTCTTTAAAGGTATAAAAACAACTTCTGTACTTTTTCCTTGTACGGATCGTAGCTGATCCGGGTACGTTTATAATCTTAACAAAATCAATTTCAGTTTAAGCTTTCACCAATAAATTATGGGAAAAAAGCTTGCGAAAAGTAATAGGTTTTGTAATCAAGCTTTTTTGGCTCAAGATTGGCTTAAAGTTAATTTGGAGATATGTATGAAAATTTTGTTAGCATTTTCGATTTAAATCAATTAGGAAAAGCTTTCGTAAAGTTTTTTGTTTTGTAATTAAGCTTTTCTCCTGATTAGCTTAAAGCAAGTTTAGCAATGAACAAAAATTTATTAGTATTTCCTATATATATATGTATTAAAAAGAGAAAGATATTAAAATCGGCTCATTCCGCTTATAAAATCAGTTTAATGTTTTCAAAGCTTAATGAAATTTAGTGCAAAAGCTCAATTTGCTCAATACTTTTTATTTCCTAATTAAAACTTAAATTTATTATTTCTCTAAATTAAAACAATTTGACAATATATTTTGTTTTGTTAAATTTTTATTAATAACTTAAAAAAATTAAATCATATTTTTTTATTATTAATTTTAAAAAACATTCAAAATTAGCTTTGAATTGGTTTATCGTCATAATAATGTATGCAGTAATATGCTATATAATAAAGGGTGGGGATGTGTTTCTTTTGTTTTTTACTTTTGGGAAGATTCCGTTTGGGAAGTTGGGGGGCTTTTGAGCGGTTTGAGATTAAACTAACTTGTACATTGCTAGAAGCTTTCATGACACTAATATTAATTTTTTTTATAAATTAAATTATTTTGTTTTTCGTTCTTTAGTTTGTTTAAAATTTAAACATTTAAAAGCAAGAGAGAGAGAAAGAGAAATAATAGTAGTAGTTAAATTAATAATATTTAAACAAAATTATATGACTTTATATAGTCATAGTGTTTTTTTAAATATACAATAACTTTATATTTAATTAATATTTTTTTTTTTATAGTTTGTGGGGTAAATTTACACACACACACTCAACTACTTAGTACTTGTAGCTACAACTCATCTTTTTATATCTTTTATGCCCAGTTAGATTCTTTTCTTTACTTAACATTTTTTTTATTTTATAATTATTGTTTTTTTTTTATAACTTTATCTTCATTTAGCAACAACAATTTATACACTCGAAATTATATTTAAAAAAAAAGAAAAATAATTATATTTATAAATAGTAATTTGTGTAATTGAATTGGTTTGTGTGTTTAAATATTTGGTGAATGGCAGTTTACTTTAAAATAAAGTAACAACAATTATTTATTAATTTATTAATTCGTTTGTTTCTTTTTTAATTTCATTTGTAATTAATAAAACTGTGCTTGGTATTTTTTAAGGTTTAATAAGTTTTTATAAAATCTTTTATCATATTTTCTAACTATTGAAATTTGTGCTTAAACGCAACAGAAAGTATTGGTATTATTATTTTTGTTTGTTGAATTGTTCGTTGGTAAAATTTAAAAATAATTTAAAAATTTATAAATAAAAAGCTTTCAAAAGAGACACATATTAGTCTATTAAAAGTTCAAAATGTACTGAGCCCAGTTTATCCTTGCGATCGTGTATGATATTGCGGGCCCATGCTTTACATTCAATATTGATAATAATACCGCCTGAAAAAGAGAAAGAGATTATTAAGTTGGTTTATTTTTTTAATATTAAAAGACCTTAGGATCTCTTTGATATCCTGGGATATATATAAATAGAGGTATATCTAGTGTCCTTATAAGATCCTAAGGCGATATAGCTGTGTCCGTTCGCCTGCCAGAAAACACGACAAAAGGAAGGAGCTATAGACCAGAATTGGGAATAATCGGTCCATTTAAAAGTTTCTCTACAAAATAATTTCAAAGAGATCGGCCATTATTGACCCATTATACAACTCCTCTTACAGAAAATAAAACGTTTGAAAATCAAGGTATTGGGAAAAACAAACAAAAACAAATAAATCACTCTCTCAAATTCTAAAGAGTTCGGTCCACAATTAACCCAAGTTCCCATTAAAAACCCTCTTCTGAAAATCTACTCAATAATATTGACTTGTAGATGTGGAAAGTCATGAGAATAGAAGTCATTTAGTGTTAACACTACTCGATCAGTTAGGGCCTCATTCTGATGATTTTTTCTTCAGAAGCAAAACTTTGACTTTATTCTTCAGATGTGTACCTAGTTCATCATGGTCCATTTTTATACATGTTACATAGTTAAAAGAGAAGTTATGTCATAAAAAAACTTAAAACTTTTAAACTTAGTTTTGATTATAATATATGTAAATCTCGAGCAATGTAACCCGAACTTTGTAATATTCTACACTTACGTTTTGGTCTTTGGAAATGTACAGCCACTAAAGGACTTAAATAACCCTCTGAATTTTGATAGGGATAAAAGTAGCCGGGAAAACCGCGTACCGGCAAATAATCTACTGGACCCACATTCTCCTGATCAGCAGGATTTTCACCCTCGCATGAAACCCAAATGGTGTTCATCTGGAAAATAAAAGAATTTACATTAAAAAGTTTAACTTGTAGTTATCGCCCCACTACTAACCTTGTGTGATTGATTCTTTTGTACATCAGCAATATAGGTCTTTAGATTTCTTGGCATATTTTCTGGCAAATCAGAGGAATCATTATAGAATTCCGGTATCCAACCATAGATTTTATTCAATTTCAAGAATACACACGGTGAACTCTTATGATAACTGTAGTTATTCTCTTTGGTACAGGGAGACCAGGCCTTAATGTCCACATCGCATACTTGACCCTTTGGTGGTGGTTGATTGTAGTCACAGTTGTAAATGTTTTGACCACGACCGGGTGTTAAACCGGGTACTTTGTAAACTATAGGGTTAAAATGAAAACAAATATTAAAGATTAAAAATTACATTTAAATCAAAAATAAAATCACAGCACTTGAAAACACATGGTCAAAATCTTATATAGATAAAAGTTACAGTTAATAGTTTAATATTAAATATCAAGTGTTTGTTTTAAATAGTTATTAACATTGACATAGTTATCAGTTATAAAAGTAATTGTAAAAAATTTTAAATATTTTTAGAACCGTTAACGTTAACATACCATCCAAAAATTCATCCAAAGCATCTGTCCATTGTTTGTAGTTTTCATGATGGGTACCCTTGTACCAGATCAAGGTACTTTCAACATTATCTGTGGGTGGAAGTGGTCTGAAACCAAGGCCTGGAGAAAATTTAAGATTGATTTGATTATCTTTTGTCTAGTGTTGTTAAGTAGAATTCGTTTACTTACCAGGATTTGTTCCTATTAACGAACCATCCAATGTCCATTTTGGTATGCGAGGATCCAAAGTTTGAAAGAAAGCCCACATACAGATGGCAACCAGCGCCGCTAAAACTCCATAAAATGCTGTATAGAAAACACCAATTTTTGCTGAAAGTATAAAAGAAATAAGGTTTAAAATTAATTAAAATTTATTGAAAAGAAAAAGTTTTAAAGTAGAGTGCCCACTAAGTCGACTTATGCTCCCAATATGACACATTTAAATGACTAAACATTGTGGCTTTAGTTATAATGAGATCAAATACTTGTGTTTCTTTTTTTGATTAAATTATTTTATTAAAAAATTATTGTTTATTTGTTGCATACATGAACAATTTCTTTGCTCGTACATATAATTTAATTGTCACTGCCTTGTCTGTTTGCTTAATAAATGGGGGTACATGCTGAGTGTGTGTCTGACTTCTGGCTTCAGCTAATTTGTAGAGGTTAACCATAAAAAGAATTAATTAAAAATCTTGTATTGAAGAAAGGAAAGCAAGTGTTTAGGAAATGGGAAATAAACAGAGAGTTATCGTTTATAACGAAATGTGGCCATGTTTAAGTTACTCTGGTTTATAAAGTGTTTACTGTTGTTTTTAAATAAAGTTGCCATATTTTGAGTTTTTAATAATATGGCAACTTTTGTTTCATTATATAGTTATCTCTTTCTTAACAGAATTGTAAACAAATATTATGAGTTATTAACTTTGGCTTAAAGGTGGTAAACAGGTGAGTAATTGAGTAAAATTTATGAACAATGATTAATGAACAATTTTAGAGAGAACTTAGAGAGAAACTTTAAAAGAGAGCGGTAGTAAGAGTAGAAGACCATGTAGTTTAGGTATTCCATATTAAACCAGAATGAGTAATTGTTAATTCCTTTGTTTCCAGAAAAAAAAAGCGTCTCCGATTTTTAATACGAATGCAGGTTAATAACAATTGAATACAGGGATGGAAATTTTGGAATTACTGTACTTTTTTAAGTACCTATTAATAGCGACATATTTGGTACTTTTTATATTACTAACTTTTGCTAAGTAATCTATTAACAAGTATATTAGCTAATAAAGTGATTATTAGACTCAATATACTAAACTAGGTCATTGACTAGTACTATAGATAGTCAATAGAATAGTGCATATAATAGTCAACAGACTAGCCAATAGACTAGTCAATAGATTAGTAAATGGATTAGTCCATAGACTTGAAAATAGACAAGTTAATAGAATAAACCATAGACTTTCCAATAGATTAGTCCATAGAGTAGTCAATAGATTAGCCAATAGATTAGGCCATAGACTAGTTCATTGACTAGTCAATAGAATATTCCATAGACTAGCCAATAGACTAGTCAATAGATTAGCAAATGGATTAGTCTATAAACTTGCCAATAGACCAGGCCATATACTAGTTCATAGACTAGGCCATAGACTAGTTCATATACTAGTCAATATACTAATCAATAGACTAGCCAATAGACTAGTCAATTGAATAGTCCATAGACTAGCCAATAGACTAGGCCATAGACTAGTTCATTGACTAGTCAATAGAATAGTTCATAGACTAACCAATAGCCTAGTCAATAGAATAGTCCATAGACTAGCCAATAGACTAGTCAACAGATTGGTAAATAGACTAGTCAACAGAATAGTCCATAGCCTATTCTGTTGAATAGGCTAGCTAAGTCTAACTAGCCAGTAGAATAGTTAATAGATTAGTAAATAGACTAGTCAACACAATAGTCCATAGACTAGTCAACAGAATATTCCATTGACTAGCCTATATACTAGTCAATCGATTTATCATAGACTTTAAAATATACTTGTCTATTGACTAGAACTAGTCAATAGGATAGACAATAGACTGCTGCATTGACTGGACAATAGACTAGTTCAGAGACTAGACAGTAGAGTTGTCCATAGAATACAGAGTAACTAATAAATAGTCAGTATATAGACATATATATAAACTAATGCATAGACTATACTATGTACTAGCCAGTAGACTAATCCTATATAATATAGACTAGTCTGAGAACATTTAATCTATAGAAAGATATTCTGATTTTAAAAAATACATCCCAACCCTGTCCCTATATTAAGATTTTCATCACTAATTTCCTAGAATACAGTCACCTGTAAATTAATTTAAATGAAAGGGTACTGACAAAATTAATTTTTTTTCTTTTTTAAATTAGTTGTTATTAATTAGTTTAGTATTGTGGGATTTTTTTTATTAAAATACTATTCGACATTTGCGTAATGACATTCAATAATAATAAACCATGTTCAAACTAAAAATTTTTACATTTTAAAATTAATTTCACAAGATCAAAATATTTGAAAATGTTTTTAAATTTAGTGCATTTAGTATATGACTCTTTAACATTTTCATTCATTATTCATGTTGGTTGTGATCTACTATCCCGCCTTGTTGCATATACAAATGCTACATACATACAAATCTAAACACTAATGCTGATGCTGTTGCCTGCTACTGGGTTTTGGTTATTTACAATAATTGCCACAATTAGCATGAACGGTGAGAAAACAGCTCGAGGAAAAGCCTGGGTAGGGTGACAAACGATATTTGTGCCCAACTACTTATCGAAATCTCTAAATACTCTTGTATGTGCATACATATGTATGTATATACATAGACCTCTAATGCACTAACTAACCGAAACAAACCAAATGTGCCCCAATTTGTGTCCAATTATTTGACATATTCATGTGTATATATGAATTGATGATGATGATGATGATGATCACCATAAACAAAACCCCGCAAGGCTAAGTTTTTCTATAATGCACATAGACGTACAATATCTACTCTATATACATACATACGTTTAAACATAATATTTTGCTGCCCATAAATATTCTTTTAAATAACGTAATGTTTGTAAAAATAAATACAATTTTTTGTGCTACGTAAGACACAAAAACATTTTATTATTCGTGGACAATTGATGACATTTTGTTATGCAAACTTACGAAAAAACATTTAAATAAATTATTAATATTTATGTTTAATCCTTTAATGTTGCAACAAGTACTTAATTGTCTGCAAAATTTACGAGTACAATGGAAATTTTTTGAACTCATGGCTTGTAATAAAAGTGATCTTGCCAGTATCTGAACTTTTCGAAAACTTTAAACAAAAGCAAATTCGTGTGATTCAATCTTCGCGGAAGATTTTGGTTAATTAAGGACCCATTTTTTGACATATATTGGACTTCACTATTTCTAGCCTCCCTCTATTTTCTCTTTTAAAGGCGCTATCAAATTTTAAAATAGAATTATTATGAGGGACAAAACGGGTCTAGTGATTTGCACTAAAAACTCTTAAAACACTACCGACCACCTAATCAAAACTTCCAGTCAGAAATCAGTTCTATTACGGATACCAAGGCCCACAGAGGTTAATATGTTTTCCGACAGCTAAAAGGCAATTAGGACGATATGCGCTGATAACTTTAAATCTAAAACAGCGAAATGCGGAAGTTAACCTGACGATTGTAAAACCGTTCGATGAAACTAGTACTGAATTAAAAACATTGACTAGTGCATCACGGCCATTTGAAATAATGGATCAAGGGTTATGATCAAAAAAGAAGAGAAGCCTCTTTTGAATTAATAAGTAAAATAAGTAAACACACTGGTTTACCGGCTCAAATGTATAAAGGTGATCGAACGAATCAAGACAAATGGAGAGGACTATGAAGCGCTGAAACATTCTTCCTACAATTCAAATATAGTAGGAGCGATGTCATTCCAGATATATCATCCTTCAAGACCACTGATTGAAAAATTCAAAAGAATTACGACCAGCAAACTGGGTGATAATTACATTCATAGATCATTATATAAAGTGGCCAGAATCATTGGGAACCATCAGATATCATCAGTATAATTGTCTACATGATTAAATCCCTTTAAATGCAATTAGGAATCAAGGCATAATATTTGTATTCAGTATTCAGGAACTGATTTCTTTGGGGTTATTATATTAGTTTGAGGGATTTAAAAATTACGGTCAATTAAGGGTTAAATGTTTCTATAATACTAAGGAAAAATTGCAATTAGTAAACAGCTTTTACATTTCTCTTATAAATTAGGGAACATTTTTTGAAAATTTTAATAATTATTTTTAACAAACTTACTCCAAGAAGCTCTATCTCGATTCATAACAGTGCCCTTTTCGGGATTATATAAAAATGTGCTTAAATTGAAGGGCTCTTTTCGACGCACCTGGAACTCTTCAATACTGGCATGATGCATGGGTCGTGATTTTGACATTTTGATGTTGAATAATTATAATAACTAAATATATTTGATATATGATTTATTCCAAAATAAAGGACGGATTTAGATGATTATATTATAAATTTTTTTCTTTATTTAGTTTTTTTTTTAATAATAAATTTTATAATTTATAAATGATTTTGAAAATAGCTATAAATAAAATAAGAAAAAAATATTATGTAATCACTATATTTGGTAAAAATTATATTTTTTAATTATTTGAATTTTTTTTTTTAAATTATGTAATTTTTATTTTCAATAATTTTTACAAAATTTTATTTTTACACATATTTATTTTTATAGTTTTTATTATTTTTTTTTTTTATTGAAAATTTTAATTAGTTTTGATTTTGTTAAAAACTTTAACAAAATGCTAACTCTGATCACACACGATCGCGCGCCTTAAAGCAACTATTTTGATCAAAGTTTTCTTTTAGAAATTTTTACACGGAAAAATTAATATTGCTGCCATGGCCATATTTTAAAAAATTATGTTGTTTTAGGTATTTTGTAAATTTGTATTTGTTGTTGGTTGTTATAGGTATGTATTTGCCAAATATTAACCGAAACCGAAAGTCAATGCACTAATACGAAATGTGCATTCGAAAAAATTGCTGATTAAAAAAATATGTACAACAACTTACAAAATTATTGAATTAATTTGTTGGCTGTTTTTGTTAAGCAGTATTTGCTTTTTATCTTAAAAAAAAGTTATAAATAAATGTCGCATGAACAATAATTAAGTTTTTTTTTTTTAGGTTTTGTTGTGTTCTTGAGCAATTGTATATTATTTATTTATTGTTTGTTTTCTTTTGATATTTGTATTCAGAAAACCAAATTTTTGGGAATTTCTTTTCTTATTTTTTCTAAGCAGTTGGCTAAAAGAGCCAGCCACACCTTATTCGTAGAGTTTAAAACTCTTAAGGTAAGACAGAGATGGCTTTAGGCAACGTGTTGTAAACTCGGCTTTAATAGTAGAGTTTTGTAAATAAATTTTTGTTAATTTCTTTTATTTTAAGTTAAATTTTTAATATTTTTATAAAATATGTTTTTTTATTAATATTTTTACAATTTGTTTGAGAACTTTTAGTAATAAACACTGGCTTTTAAAGCTTTTCAAAACAAAAACGATAACAATTTTTTTTACAGACACAAGCTGAAAGAATCTTTTAAGTGCTTCGTTAGCGCGTTTCAAAATTAATACTATACTGAAAACCAGTATCTAAACGATACATGGCTTGGAATACAAACAAATTCTCAATTAATGGATACAGCCAAATAAATAACAACAACAAAAATTAAATAAATTCACTCAAAGAAGAGTTAAAGAGAAACTCAATGGACAAACACAAAATAGGGTATGTCTGAGCACAGAGAGAGTTAAATGAGGAAATCTATTCAAGCCAAGATCGTTAAGAAAGGGAATTTAAGAGAACTAACAATAACACTAACACATCATATTAATTGAATTAAAAGTTTAAGTGCAATAATTAAATACTAATACTAATAGATTTACTATAATTTACTTTATAAAACATACCCCACCCTTTAGTCTACTCTTTACTAAATTAATAGCTTTTCCTAGAGTCCACATATTTTGTTATTTGTTTATCGCCCAGATACATTTACATGCTAACATTTATTTGTTTAATTGTAAAATACAACGTGTTTATAAAAAATTTACAAACATTTCAATACTCATTCATTCATAGTTTTCTTGTATTGTATGTCAATTGTCAAAGAGCTCTTAAAATTATAACACTTTAATTGAGTGACAGTTACAATCACTCACTATGAAATTCATTTACAATAGTTGTCATTATTTACAAAACTCAAGAGTATTTTTTTAACAAAAACTCAAATCAACTAAATTGAACTAAATTCAGTTTGCATTAGTACTTTTTCAACTATGAAAAGAATCATTATAATTTGTAATATTAAGGGTTGTTAACTACTTCTATATTCAATTTCATTATATTCCTTAATCCAGGTAGCTTAGGGAATATGTATATGAAATTTTGCTTTGAAATAGATTTACGAACAGGTACTGTACACACTGCATGTGTGTGTGTGTGAATGTGTTTGTGGTAGGTTTGTTATTGCTTGCATTTTGTTAGTTTGTGCTAAAGAATGTTATTTGACACCCTTAAAGGATTTTTTTGTTTTCACACTACTCTTTGTTGATTGTGCAAATAAAAAACCCTAGTTTCTAAACAAAAGATTTATTTTTTGAGTGGAATATTTATTTTTTTCTAAAATTTTGCAAAAGTAGATATACTATGTTCACATTACACAAATATTTGGTATAATAGAAACAGACATTATCCAAATAAATAGTTTTAAATAAATATCTGTTCAAAATATATTGTATTGTTTTGTTTTTTTCATCTAATATTTTATCAATGTGACCGATCACACTGTGAGAAGTTCATATTTCTTGTTTGTTTAAAAAAATAATCATGATTCTGTGGTTCATATATATAAATTGTTTACAACTTTAAATATGCCTACTTAGATTGCTTTGCTCTAAAAGGGCGCAGACTCAGATATCTTGATTCAAGGTTTTACCATGAAAATGTAATGAAACAAATAAGGCATGTTTGACTATATGATACCCTCTAGGAGTTGTTTACAAAATGCGATTTATTTTTATGCCCACGAACAAAAAAAGACGGGGGTATATTGTTTTTGTCATTACGTTTGTAACACTTCGAAATATTGGTCATAGACCCACAAACGTATATATATTATGGGTCCTTAATAAATTCTAAGACGATCTAGCCATGTTCGTCCGTCTGTCTGTTGAAAACATGATAGAGTCCGAACGGAAAGAGCTAGAGGGTTAAAATATTGGTCTACGTTTTCGCATAGCCCCCATACAAGTGGCCCCTCGAAATAAGTTTCATATAAGTCAGAAGCTTTCCACAAAATTTTATAATAATCGGTCCTACCCCCCATATAAAGCCCATTTCAGAAAATGACGTTAACGCGCATTACTGGCTTAAAAATACGAGTTGGACACAACTATGTTTCATACGAGCCAAAATCTCAATACCAAATTTTAGTATGATCGGTCCATAATTTAACCAACCCCCCTATATAAGGACCCTTTCTGAAAATTACTTTAACGCTTATTCATGGCTTAAAATTCATGAGTATAGCGATGAAATTTGACATAAGTACTAGCTAAAATCTCTGTAGCACATTTTATAAGGATCGGTCTATAATTGACCCTACACTCCATATAAGCTTTCCTTCAGAAAATGTCTTTAACGTTCGTTACTGGATAAAAAATACGATAGCGATAAAATTCGACTAAGGAAAGTTTCTTACGAGTAAAAATCTCTCAAAGACAAATTTTTTGAAGATCGGTCCATAATTGACCTTACCCCCCTGCATATAAGGTCCATTCCAAATATCATCCTGATGTTTATATTTTCGGCATACGGTTTGATGGTGGGTATATAAGATTCGGCATAACACATGACACTCTTGTTGTTATTTATATAAGTTGATTTTAACTTGGTTCCCATATATTTAAGTTATTTATTGATTGAAGGTTTATACGTGGGTGCAGAGGAAATATGCACCGATCCTCATAATATTCATGTTTACATAAAATTTATTTTTGCAGATTTTTGGTCCAAAAATTTATTTTGAGATCAGTTTCTTGAAGATCCTGTGATGTTTGAAACACATTGCATTATATTCCAACTGATCTGACCTATAAGTTAAAATATTGTTATGCTGACATTATCTTATTTAGTGCACTAAGTAATATTTTTTGAGCAATATAATTCCTTTTCAATTACATAATCATCAAGTATACATTTTCAAATTCATCAAATCGCACACTCATCCATCCATTTATATTCCCATACAAAGACATCGTTTACATGCATTTAAGCAAAAAAAAAAAACTAAATTCAAAACAGAGGTCACAGTGTCACAAACGTAATGGAAAATCACACTTAAATCTCAGTAGAGATACAATTATCTAATTGATATCATTTCAAACACTATAACTAACATATAAGTACAACTGAATCAACACATATGTAGATATATTTCGCTTACTGAAAACGTTTGAGGAGGGAGGAAGGGGGTGCGGTGTTCAAAATATATGGATGACGGTAGCAAATTGTACATTTTGAACAGGCAAATAAAAATAAATAAAAATGTCTTATAAAAATAATCAAAAGATGTGAATATAAATCTTAATAGATTAGCAACGGAAACTACTAAAGGAATTTTTTCAAGCAACTTATAGAAAATTCTTGAAAATTTGTTTTAAATTTAAATTACTTACCCCAGCTTTCTATGGTTCGGCCAAAATATTCACTTGTCTCGGGATCATAAACCATTTGTTTGAAAGACTTCTTCTTGGGTCTCTCTGGTGGACGGGCATAGTAGTTTTGGAAAGCATCAATAGACTCTTCGGCAACCGTGGGCATTTTGAAGGTAAAATATAGATCCTTAATACGTAAACGTTCCTGATGACTACTGCGTTGCGGACGATAATCCGTCAAACGTAAACCTCTAACGGACTTTAACACTTCGAATCAGTTTTTATAGTATTGACGAGTGTTAAATATTTATTATAAATTAAGAAAACACTTAAAGGAGTTTTATTTGTGATGTTTTTTTCTTTTTTTATTAAACAATTATAAAATGATATTACGCAAGTCCCTCTTTAAGTAGCTTTATTTAAGTCTTAATTTGTAGTTATATTTTTTTATTACTTTTTTTTCTTTAAATAAATTATTTGAGACCGAGATTCGCGTGCTACTCAGGACTCCACCGTTAAACGAATGATCAACGCTTCCCGATTTCAATTGTATGAATGTTTTACAATTGCTATTCTAAATCCAAACGTTGGTCACTTTTTCTCAGTCGCCTTTTAGTTTTAGAGGAGCGAGCTCATACTGTCTGATGCTGTCGTAGCAAAAATTTGAAACGCAGCTGCACTAACTACTCACAGTCTGACATATAGCAATATGGACGGACATACAAACCATACAAAGTTTCTGTATTCGCATATAATAAAAAAATGTAATTTGTGACTTATTTTATTAGTGTTGTTGTTAGTAGATTTAGTTAAAGTTAAATAAAATAAAAAAAAATTATGATTGTCTAAAGTCACACAGAGACGATTGCTGCTAAGCTTTATGAAGCAGAGCGTTGCAGAGAACTTATGGCTGAATTGTAAAGCTCGCACTCATACGTTGTCCATATGCGTCGTTCTTAATCAGTGATAATTCCTGATTAAGCTGCGATTCGTTTTTTTTTGTCAGATGGCGTCAAAGTACCAAATGTCATCAATTGTAGCAGTGATATACATTGTTTGTATATAAAGTGCGTAGGTAAATTGGAAATTGTTTAACATTAGTTTTGAATAATTATTCCTTAAAAATCTTACAAAATATTCTCAATAATCAGATTATCTGTCAGTATGTGAAAAATATAAAGGTTGTGGGTCTATTTTGGGAACAATAAAGCACCCGGTATCACTCTGTGTTTCTATAAGATCTGTGTAGATTCTTTGAAGACACATTTAGAAAGCACCTGGTGACGTAACCGGTAGATCGAAGTACGAATCCTCTACTTAAACAGATCGAAGTACGAATAAGCCGAGACTTTGTTTCTTCTCACAGTGACATTCTGTGGTAATTCTAGTATGAACAGAGTTTACTCTGAACATACATGGACAAAGAAGGAAAATTCAATGGTATAATTTGTAAAAGATACCTTTCATCCATCACCATTCAACCTTGCATACTTCTCATTTATTCGACTCATAAGAGAACAAAATACTACAGACTCACCCTAGGTATACGGGCTGATGAATTCCGTATACTCCTGCATTCATCCTGCATCATATACAATTAACACCAACTCATTTCCAACGCTTAGTCCCACAGTCACAACTCTGTGGGATATCTCTTGTTAATCGACAACAGCACCGAACTTATCCAAAATATATAGATTTCACCGTTCATCAGTCTTTTAACCGCAACAACACTACGTGGATCCCTAAGGAACCTCAGTCAACTGACCAGCGAGGACAAGTTCTGCACGCAACTGGCCACCTCTAGTTCTAGACTGTGTGGTTCTCTGGTTAGACCCCATGACAAATCATACAAGGACCAGCTTATAGTCCCGGCGGACTAGAGGTACTGGTAGCACCAAGATGAGGGTCTTTCATGAAGGAAACATGTCCCAGGGGGTGGGGGGGAGGTTTAGGTGTCACCCAAAGAGGTTGTTTATACACAAATTTGCTTAAAAAGAATGCTAAATGCATTAAGGCGTCAAATGACATTATTTGGTTAATTTTTACATAAATGGAGATTGCTACATTTGCTACTATACCTCTCATTGTTCTATGTTATTATAGCTATAAAAAGTCGTAACGTATAGACCATCAGGTTGCTGAATCTTTTGTCTTCTATATGTTCGACTTCGCAACAGTTTCGTCTAAGCGCTACTCGGCAGTTAGAGCTTTTTGATGTCACATCATTATTAGTATCTGAGGTTTTGTGATTTAGCCGACTTGGCAGATATTCATGCAATATATAGAAAGCTTTATACACATTTCTATCAGATAAGAGATCCATAGGTCAAAATAGTTCATACGATCGTTCTGTGTATCCCCACTTAATATAATTTTCAATTAAGCCACGCACAAAGAAGTTAATTTATATGTAAATAGAATATTATATACATGTGAGCAAATGCTAACTAGATCATTTTGGGGGAGAGGAGAGAAAGTAAGAAACATCATAATAATAATTAATTTTTTTTCCACATGGAAAATCATTCAAATCATCTTTACAAAAAATACCTCAAAAAGAGCATAAAAATTTTCCAAATTTTAAATTGAATGTATGTTAAATTCAGCAAAGCCTACGCAATCTACAAACACATGAATACAAATTAGATACGAAAAGTATTTGAATGTAAATCAATTCAAGTTTAAGCTGGAAACAAGACAACAATTAGTAAAATCATACATACAACTATAAACATCCAAACACACCACTACAATTAAAGAAAGTAAATTTATATTATGGTTTTATTAATTAATAAAAGTAGTCTTTTTTTTCTTAATTTACAATAAACGTTGGAAAACTGAACTAGACCTGCTCCTGCTTATAATTTCTCTAATATTCATTTGAAAAATATATGAATGTATCTGAGTATGTGTTTTTTTTTGTTGCTGTCTAAATATCTTTAGTAATTGTCTGTAAGAAATATTACTTCCGTTGACACTGAATTTTTATTTAATATTCTAAAGTTTGACACACAGAGCCACCGACTATACTTATACTTAGATATTGTCTAACAAATACATTTGCAATTTCTTAAATAAATGTATTAAGATGTTAGTTAGTAATATATATGACATTGTCACACATATACTTACGAATAAATGTCAGTGGCTAGCCAGTTAGTTAGAATCGACCCACCAGCTATACATCCATCCATCCATCCAAACATTTATCCGCTTTCATTCATCTAAATAACCGCGGACCGCTCGTCCGTCCATCCAACCTTATATTTTCTTACTTAATCATACATTCATTATTTTTTATTTCTAAGGTTGAAGAAATTTTGTATTTATTTTTTATTTGTAATAAAGACCAAGTACTGTGTAGTTCATTAGTTAGTTTTCTTTATTAGTGTTTATTACTTGATCTCAAGCATATCGTTTTTGATTTACTTATTCTCGTATATTAAAGTTTACATTTACGTCGCGTTTCCTGGTGTAAGATGGATGTTTGATGTATTTGAATATATGTAGCAAATGACGTCATTTTGGAAATATTTATTTCAATTAAATGCTTTATGTAATACAAAAAATTCATTTATTTGTTAGAAATCCCATAAAAAAATTATCATATAATAAATTTTGTCATAAATTCAGAAATTATATCCAAATCACAAACACAGACCAAAAAATTTTAAAAAATTTTAAATTTTAGCTTAAGATTTTTCAAAGAAAGAAATGGAAAGTATACATACCATATGATACCTCACACCAGTTATGAGTATGTTTTAAACATTACCTTTATTATCTATGTTTTACCTTTATTTCGATGTATTACAGCAATTTATTGAAAAGCTGTTGTGTCGATTTCTGAAAAAATATTAGTATAATTGTTGTATGGTTCAAATTTCATTAAAATATATTGAATTATCCGCCTGTAGCACAAGTTTTATATGGACAGCCAGATGGACGGACAGACAGACAGATGGACAGACAGACAAACGGACTTATCTTAATCGGGTTAGAAAG
Organism: Lucilia sericata; assembly: GCF_015586225.1. Lineage (NCBI taxonomy): Eukaryota > Metazoa > Arthropoda > Insecta > Diptera > Calliphoridae > Lucilia > Lucilia sericata. Next base: position 696,977 of record NW_023994101.1, read on the forward strand.
TGATTCTGTGAAGAGCTATCAGATGATATAACAAAATCGGTGGAAAAACAAGTATATGACGATAAGCGTCTTTAGTTTTACCTAAATTTATCGAAAACCTGATGTAATTGGCAAAATCTAAGGTAAAATTTGTATAGTCATATGATACCCTAAACCAGTGAGTGCGTTAAAAACGTAAATTATTTTTTATAGTAAAAGATTTAAGTGGTGTTTTACCTTAATTTCGAAATATTTTGATGGCCAAAAAGTGATTTTTTGAAAGATAAGCTATATGGGGGCAAGGGTTAAGTACAGGCTCGGATCCAGCTTAAGCGTTTAGTGGTTAAAATTTGAAGTTCTATGTACTCATCAAGAAAGTAGCTAAATGTCATCAAATTATTCCAAAATTACGACCTGTACAGTGCGCGCAAAGTTTTCATACACACACAGACAGACAGACGGACAGACAGCGGTATTAAATGAAATAAATTAAAAATCTAATATACATACATATCGACGTGTTTAAATCTCACTAAACTGTTTAATCTAGTGACAAATTTGTAAAGAAATTTATAATGTATGTACTAATATTTAATAATATTAATACAAAAGTAATTATAAATGCGAATATAAATATTCAAAATTAACGGTTTTTCTGTGTAAATATTATGAAGTGGCAACATTAAATTTAACATGTCTGGCAATACCCTAGGGTCGATATTAAAAACGACAAATAACGCCCGTTTAAATACACACACAGGGTATTTCAAAAATTCTTTAAATATTGGGTTTGTGTCCAGGGTGTTATGAAGAAGTGCAGTCACTTAACAATAGTATTTTCTTTAAGGCGTTTTATTTTTAAATTTTAAAAGAAAAATTTTGTAAATAAACAAGTAAGAATGTATTGTCGGTCATGTCCAGAAATATGACACCCTACACCAGTCATTATGTTAAAATTAATTTAATTTATATACCCTTCACCTTCGTGAGAAAGGTACATATACATATGTATATATATATAAGTTTGCCATTCCTATTGTAATTTCCACAATATAATTTTCTGACGCAATAAAGTATATATATTCTGGATTCTTGAAGATAGCGGAGTCGATGCCTGTCTGTCTATCTGTCTGTCTGTCTGTCTGTCTGTGTGTCTTTCTGTCTGTCTGTCTGTCTGTCTGTCTGACTTTCTGTCTGTCTGTCTTTCTGTCTGTCCGTCTGTGTTTCTGTTAAAATTAGTTTTCTGAAAACCGCAGATCTCGTTGAGATCCAAATCTCCAATAACTCATTCAGACATACTTTCGAGAAGTTATCCTAATCAGCAAAATCTGCCAATAAATAACGGAGATATAAGCAATAATACAATAATACTTGTTTTATCTTTAATTTGTTTTGTTATCAGAATTCCGAAAATTTTTTGCAATTTGTTGACAAAAAAGTAAGAGATTTTCAAAAAGAGGGGCTGTATGGAGGCAGAGGTAAATATGAGCCTATCCTTATAAATGTTGGTAGAGAGATTTATGTCTACATTAAAGTTATTTATGTAGAATTTCATCGTGGTATTAGTATTTATAAGTTAATGTTGGCCTTCAAATCTTTTTCTGAAGGGGATTTTGTATGAGACTATTATTAATAAAGATTGAATTAAGATCAATATTTAGTGCTTATTTTAAGATTCTCAGGCGGCTATGGTAGTATGGGATACAAAAGACTTAAGACACATGCGTAAGTCCACAATCATAAGGAATTCAAGTGAAACTGAACCGGATCTTTCTGTAAAATTAATTAGAGCAAAATTTGCTGAAAATATGTATAAAGTACCATAAAATTTTAATCCAATCATGATTTAATAAAAATTCTAAATTTTGCATATGCATATGACCTCTAAACTTTGATCAGGTTCTTGTCTTAAGTCTTTCTAAGTGTTTACTAAACCAAACGGTTTTTTTATGCAAATATAACCACTTAGTTTCGATCGGGTTCGTGCCATAAGTCTTTCGTGTCGACTTCGTGTCATAATTCTTTCGTAACGAGTTTGTGTCTTAAGTCTTTCTAAATGTTTATTAAACCAAGCATTTGCTTCGAATACTTAACAAATGCGCATTTGCAAAATTTAGAATTTTGCTTAAAATTTGTGATGAAAGCCAATTTCGCTCTCAATAAAAGTATGGTAAATATTTTATGGAAATTCTATATTCCTGCATGTGTTCTAAGTCTTTTGTTTTAAATATTCCAAGTGTGTAGCATAAGCAGTTAATAAGACTTAAAAAGTCTGCAAGCGAAATTAGAATTTTAATGAAATTTTTTCTGAAAATTTCTTTCATATATTTGATCTTGATTAACAAACCTCCTAAAGTCTAATATGTTCAATAATTCAGAATAAATCTATTATTGTGAATTATTTCCTGAATTCTAACACAAATAAAAGACGTTATATTTTGAATGGTGTTACAACTTGTTTTTATACTTTATTTATTTATTTATTTTATTTTCTTTTTTTCTGTTCTTCTGTTTAACATAAATTTTCCCAAAAATAATACATTGTAAATGATTTCTTATATTTAAAGCAAACAAAATAAAATTGTTATTGTTTTTTTTTAATAATGCTTAAACAATCGTAATAATGAGCAATTTGTTATTTAAAAAATATAGTTTAACTTAAAAGAATTACAATTATAATTTTATTTTATAATACAAGTTTTAATTGTTGTTTTAATAACTAACAATTAGTATAATTTGTTGTGTGTTTCGTATTTGTTTTTGTTTGGTTTATTAAATTTAATTTAATTTTAACTAAAAATAATAATTATAAGGTTTTTGTTTATTTATCTTATAAAACACTTAGGCATAGTTATTTAATTTTATTTATTTTTTTATTTTCTCATTATTTTATTTATGTTTTTTTAACATTTTAAATTTAATGTTATATTAAACTATAATTATTTTTGATAAATTATATATAAATCTAAGTCTGTTTAAGTTTTTTTTTTGTTTAGAGGAGGGAATTTATTTTGGGGGAATAAGAAATGGGTAGTATTTAATAAAAGGGAGTTTTAATATTTACAAAATAGTTTTGAGTATTATTAAGAATTGTTTATAGAAAAGAAAAGAAATTATTACAAATACAATAAGCTTTTCATATTAAATTAATAACCAATAAAATTGATTGTTGGCTTTAAACTTGTAGAGTTTACCAAGGAAAATGTTGTAAGTTTTAGATCAAATTTCTTTTTTATGTAAACAGGTACGTATATTTGAAACAAAAAGCATTTTTAATCAGAAAGTATTTATTACTTGTTTTAAGGAGTTTTTGTATACGGTTTGTTTGTTTGTTTTTTTTTAAAGATTTATTTTTGGTTTTCTTTAGTAGATAGTATTTATATTTTTAAAGATTTTGTGGTTAAATTTTATTCAAGCTGTTTTTAAAGTTTAATATTCAATTAATGTTAATTTTTATTTAAAAAAAAGAAACGGTTTGTCGTTAAGTCTTTAGTAATATTTAGTATTTTAGCTGCTTTTGGTGGCATGTATTTTATGAATATTTATATAGATTTTATTGGTTGTTGAGTTTTGTCTTTTTTTTGGCATATTTCTATTTTTCTCTCATTTTATGGATTTTTTTAGTTTATTTATATAATTTTTATAATAAATGTTCTCAACTTTTTTGTATTTTTACGTTTAATTAATTTATGTATGTATATGTGTATGCTGGTGTTTATATACTTTAATCTTTTGTTTTTTTTTTATTTTAATTAATATTTATTTTGCATAAGTATAAACCAATTGTATTTACATCATTTTTCGTTTAACAGTGCTTATGGGCATATATGTATGTATATAGTATTATTATATAATAGTATGTATAACTACAATATTTTTTATTTTATATTTATTTTTTTATATGCATAAGTATTATTATATATTTATTATTTTATTCATTTATTTATGCCATGTAAGTTTATTTTATTTATTTGTTTGTTTTCATGTTTGCAATATTTTTATTTCATTAACATTATTCGTTTTCATTTTTCATTTCATTTGGTTTGGTTTACATTTTGTTTATTTTTTTTATCTTGGTGGATGACTTTATATGTTATTTTTGGAATAAAATTATAAAAATAATACAATTAACAAAAAGATCCAGTACTTTAATTTTGTATTAATGCCTATAAACAAAACAGAATGAAAACGTCAAGCGGTAAAATGTTGAAAATTAGTAGAAAGTTAAAAGGCAGTGAAAGCATTTTACAAGAAAGTTAAGCAATTTCAAAAGCTTTCTTGGCATTTTATAAGTTTCCATAAGAATTTTGCTATTGTCCAAAAATAGATCCATTTTGGAAGGGATTTCAAGATATTTCGAATGATTTGAGAGCTTTTGATACAGAAATATTCCAATGCAGGATAGTATCCCCATCAAAGAAATTTAATTTATAGAAAAACTATTTTTTTCATTTTTAAAGTCAAAGTTTTATAAGTTTCCATAAAAACTTTTCTATTGCTCAAAAATAGATCCATTTTGGGAGGGATTTCAAGATATTTTGAATGATTTGAGAGCTTTTGATAGAGAAATATTCCAGTGCAGGATAGTATCCCCATCAAAGATATTGAAGTTATAGAAAAACTATTTTTTTTTTCATTTCTAAAGTCAAAGGTCAAACTATTAAGTATATAGAAAGTGCATCGAAAACTTTCGGTCTGTTTATACTGCAGTTTCCGTGTTCATTATCTTTGAGGATATCTGACTTGGGGTTTTTCAAAGCAAAGATCTAAAAAGTTTTTTTTTGGAAAATTTTCTTACAGAGTCTAACTTGGACCGATTCGGAACGAAGATCCCATTGATGTGGGAATAACAATCAAACGACTAATTTCTAAACATTTAGAATTTTTAAAAGAATTTTAATGAAACCTAAGCAAATTGAAAAGCTTTAAGCATTTCTCTCCTGAGTTTAAATGTCAAACTTATAACTGTATCAATGAGAATAAACTTTCGTTGAATAACAACAGTTCGCTGTACTCACAATCTTTGGAAGACACGGTTCGATTTCAAATTCAAATTTTTAAATATTAAGGATTTTTAAAGAATTTTGATGAAACCCAGCAAATTAAAACGCCTTAAACTTTTTCGCTTCTGAGGTTAAAGGTCAAACTTATACAGTTTGGAAATTTTTATTAAAAAGACGAGAAATATTATTCCTGGATGAAAAACATTCATTCGCTGTATTCACAACGCTTTTTCGCTTCTGAGGTCAAAGGTCAAACTTATACTGTTTAGAAATTTTTATTAAAATGAAGAGAAATATTATTCCTGGATGAAAAACTTTCATTGAACATTCATTCGCTGTATTCACAACTCATTTTCGCTCCAAAGGTCAAACTTATAACTGTTTGGAATTTTTCATTAAAATGCCGAGAAATATTATTCTTGGATGAAAAACATTCATTCGCTGTATTCACAACGTTTTTTTGCTCCGTAGGTCAAAGGTCAAAATTATAACTGTTTGGAATTTTTCATTAAAATCCAGAGAAATATTATTCCTGGATGAAAAAAATCGTTGAATACAACTGTCGCTGTATTCATAATTGGAAACGCTTTAAATTTTTCGCTCCTTAGGTCAAAGGTCAAACTTATAACTTTTTAAAAACTTTCATAAAATACAGAAAAAGATTTCGTTTATGGAGATAAAATTTCGTTAAAAACAACTATCGATGTGTCTACAATATTGGAATCCATATGACTCCGGCCGATTTGAAACGAAGATCTAATTGCTTTGGGAATAACAATGATAAGTTTAATTTCTAAATATTTAGGATTTTTTTATAACGAAACCTAAGAAAATCGCACATTTTTTAACAATTCGCTCTTAAGGTCAAAGGTCAATCTTTAAAGAATTTCGAAATATTCAATAAAATACAGCGGAATATTTGATTCCAGGCGGAGAATGACTTTCGTTTGGTACAACTGTCAGTGTATTGACAATCATTAGAGGAAACTGATTCGTGCCCTTAAGGAGCGCAAAATATAGCTTGCAACTTTCAATCTGTTTAGTTTATTAGAGCTGTATTAAGACATTAAATATAATAATTAAGATAAGGTATTAGTTATTTACTAAAATGTGCCGATTTTTAAAATCATTTTTTTTTGTTAAACTAAAGGGTCTTATTTGTTTCTTTTAAGCCTTAAATTTTAAAGATTTTAATTATAGGATTTTCATATTTTTTTAAACTATTTTATATTTGCTCTTCCGCAAATACATATTTTAATTATTTAAAGATTAGTTTATCGTTTGCTATATATATTTTTTTTTTGTTGTATTTTAAAAATAGTAATATCAAAAATTATAATTTAATTTATAAACTCTTTTTCATTTAACTATAATTGCTTCGTTTTCCATAATTTTTTTTCTCTTACACTTTTCTAATGCGGCTTCATTTAGTTACATTATACTAAAATCTTGACACTCCATTTATCCGGCTGCTGGTTACAAAAAAAGTGTCGTCTTTGTCATTGGATTTTGTTTGGTTATGTAAAATTTTTTGGTGCAAATATGGTTTCACCAAAGGTGTATAATGATGTTACTACTGCTGGTGTCTGTAGTTGATGTTCTATTTGTTCTTGTTGTTGATGATAATAATGTGGCTGAGTATGATGATAATGATGATTGTGATGATTATTAAATGTGTGCTAATTTGGAATGTTATTATATTTGCAGGATTTGCAACATTTCTCTTGATAACGATGTAAACGACATAAGCCCATGGAACGTACATTGCGGCAATAACGTGAAGTATCTTTACAATGTTGTAAAGCTAAAGTAGAATTAACAAAATGAGAGAAAGAAAAAAAAGTATACAAATGCCATTTAATTTCATTTTATTTTTACATGATGGACGATATATTAAATTAGGCAAGAGGCAAGAGGAATATTTATACACAAAAGTATATTCGGTGGGGCAAATAGTATACACAATGAAAAATTGATTGTGAGGAACATAAGTATACTTAATAGCAGCAATCAAGTAAACAATGAATTTAGAATAATATGATTGCGTCAACTAGATAACTGATTGCAGCAATCATATAAACAATGAATTTAGGATAATATGATTACCTCAACTAAATATAAGATTATAGTGAGCATCATATTTAAAAATTTGAGAAATAATGCTTTAATGATTGCAGTAACCATGTATAATAATTATTTTGACATAAGATATTTAAAAAAACCTTTGAGTATTATGTTTAATATAAATAAAAGTAATTCAACTTTTTTTAAACACCTTCGGCCGGTCTTTACCCACTTTATCCTGATTTATTATCTACACACCAACAAATATATAAACAGAACATTAATTTTAATATTTACCTTTTGCATAACAAGGTGGACTTTTGCAAACTTTCATAACGGCCGGCCTGGTTTGATGTTTGCAGGCATTTCCTGCTGGTCTTCTGGTGCCATACCAAACGCATTGCAGTACACGATACTTAATACCCTGGCGACCGCAAGGTGCATTGCACTAAAATTATTACAAATAAAAAGGAGACAAAAAAATAAACAAATACAATACTATAATCAAGATATATTAAACTAAAGAGTTAATGAACTTCGTTTTTAAATACAACTTACCTCTGACCAAGGTTCTACTCTCCAAACACCACGACAGCGTTCATTATAGCATTCCTGGCGACTTATGGGTTTTTCATATTCCGGACATGTTGTGGCCAACGAATCATTGGCAAAACGACAAGACACCTCACGTTTTTGTATGGCTGTATTGCGGCCAAAACAACGTGATTGATGACACAGCGTCCACTCGCCCTTAAGCCAACGTGGACACTCTTCATTGCCGCACGTTTCAAAAGTATCGGGTATATCTAAACCATAGTCCTCACACAAAGCATTATCCACAACCTCTTGATTGTCTTCATCAACCTCCCGTAGTTGAGATTCTTGTAGTTGCTGTACATTGGTGGCTTCCATTCCTTGTGTTAGTAGTTGATTATTTTTAAAATTGATTCTAACACACGTAATAGTACGTCTCTAATTTAAAGTAAACAAAATGAACAAAATTGCAAAACAATTTAATTTACAAAAATACTGAAACATTATCATCGTGTATGTGTGTGTAACTTACCCTTAAGCCTGAACCAGCAGCTCCACATTTCTGTGAACATTCGGACCAAGGACTCGTTAGCCATTTGTACGTGATTGAGGGTGTTGTTTCGGATAATTGTGAATTCATATCCGTCCAATGATTTGGCCATCTAGCATGAGGTAAATGTAATGTTGATTGTCCTTCGGCTCCTTCACTGCTATCAACACCATCTGCATTTATAACTACATCCATTTGTGCAACCATATCATCATCTGTATTTCCCAATTCTATATCTTCTTCAGCAGCATCAATATCATCGTCATCAACATCATCATTGTTGTTGTTGTTGTTGTATTTTGTCGAGGATAATGTCAAGTCTTTGGTTATAATTTGTGGTTGTGATTTGCGTAATGTCTCCTGTTCCAACTCTGCCAAATAGTTAGGGTGATGTTGTTGATGTTGCTGTTGCAACAACTCTTGTTGAGGACGATTAAAATCAATGCCATATTGAAATCTATTATCCGCCAACATATGATGACCACGAGAATTGCTAAATTTCTGGAATGATGGCCATAAATACTAAAAATATGGCCCACAAAAAAAAAAAAAAAAAAACAATAAACAAAAATGTAAAATTGTTAAATTTATTATTCAATGTGAATAAAAATATTTATTGTAAAATATTCAATGCATGATATGAATTCTAAGGCATAAGGCGCAGTCAGATAACATACAGATTTAAAATAAAGTCAAATATAACTGAAATTAAGTAATTATGTATGTTTAAATGTAGTACGGAAATATATAATAATATTGAATAAAAAAAAATTAAATAAAATTATAGTAGTGATAATGACTGTGGTAATTATTGTTTCATTTTAAACATGCAAATCTCAACAATTTAATAATGAACGAATAAACGCTTGAATATGAATTAATGTTTCAAAAAAGAAAAAAGGAAAAACTTAAACCCATTTAATAAATAATACATTTTGATTGCTGTGTAAGTTTGAGTGTTAATCCTTTATAAGTGGTGATTATTTATACATTAATCAGTTATAAATATGACATTTTTATTTACTATTTATTAAACAATTTTTATCCAAAATACATACATGAGTAAATACCAGGACTTGTGGTATAAATACATATACATAAGTATATCCTTTCACTTTTTATTTAATGCGTGATTAATCATGTTTCTTTATATGTATATCGATTTATTTATGTATTTATGTATGTATATGGGTTGTATAAAATAATGTCGATAGCAATTAATTGAAATAAAGGTGTTTATTTCCTTAATTGTTAAGTTAAAATGTCAATAAAACTGTTTCGACCTTAATGTCAATTAAAGGATTCACACAATTCCAACATATATGTATGTATCGATAAATATTAATTTCTCTATCATGGTATAATTAATTGTAATTTTATTGAAATTAACGCAAATGTGCCTTTATTCTATTCTATATCGATATTTAATTCACAGAATATATATGTATACATATCTTTGATACCGCTCGATAACTGATCTGGTCTATGGTGTGGTCTATGGTCTGGTCTATGGTCTGGTCTATTGTCTGGTCTATGGTCTGGTCTATGGTCTGGTCTATGGTCTGGTCTATGGTCTATGGTCTGGTCTATGGTCTGGTCTATGGTCTGGTCTATGGTCTGGTCTATGGTCTGGTCTATGGTCTGGTCTATGGTCTGGTCTATGGTCTGGTCTATGGTCTGGTCTATGGTCTGGTCTATGGTCTGGTCTATGGTCTGGTCTATGGTCTGGTCTATGGTCTGGCCTATGGTGTGTTCTATGGTCTGGTCTATGGTCTGGTCTATGGTCTGGTCTATGGTCTGTTCTATGGTCTGTTCTATGGTCTGTTCTATGGTCTGTTCTATGGTCTGGTCTATGGTCTGGTCTATGGTCTGGTCTATGGTCTGTTCTATGGTCTGGTCTATGGTCTGGTCTATGGTCTGGTCTATGGTCTGGTCTATGGTCTGGTCTATGGTCTGGTCTATGGTCTGGTCTATGGTCTGGTCTATGGTCTGGCCTATGGTTTGGTCTATGGTCTGGTCTATGGTCTGGTCTATGGTCTGGTCTATGGTCTGGTCTATGGTCTGGTCTATGGTCTGTTCTATGGTCTGGTCTATGGTCTGGTCTATGGTGTGGTCTATGGTCTGGTCTATGGTGTGGTCTATGGTCTGGTCTATGGTCTGGTCTATGGTCTGGTCTATGGTCTGGTCTATGGTCTGGTCTATGGTCTGGTCTATGGTCTGGTCTATGGTTTGGTCTATGGTCTGGTCTATGGTCTGGTCTATGGTCTGGTCTATGGTCTGGTCTATGGTCTGGTCTATGGTCTGGTCTATGGTCTGGTCTATGGTCTGGTCTATGGTCTGGTCTATGGTCTGGTCTATGGTCTGGTCTATGGTCTGGTCTATGGTCTGGTCTATGGTCTGGTCTATGGTCTGGTCTATGGTCTGGTCTGGTCTGGTTTATGGTCTGGTCTATGGTCTGGTCTGGTCTGGTTTATGGTCTGGTCTATGGTCTGGTCTATGGTCTGATGTGGTCTGGTTTGGTCTATGATCTAGTCTATCGTCTGGTTTTCGGTTATGTGGTCTATGGTCTGGTCTATAGTCTATGATCTGGCCTGGTTTGGTATATGATCTAGTCCATCGTCTGGTTTTCGGTTTGGTCTATGGTCTGGTCTATCATCTGGTCTGGTCAAACTGTTATCTACTTTATTGATTTATTGTTGGTTTGGTCTATTGGTCGGATTCATATAGGAGTGTAGATGACTTTTTTCAATGGCATTTATTTTGGCAATGAAAATTTTTTCTTATTTTGTTCGCCTTTAAAAATTGGGAATATTTTTTCAAAAATCTATGATGATGTTGTTATTAGAGGATTGTGGTAGGCTTTAAAGCCGCTCAAATACAATAAAGCCTTTTAGATTCAAAATTCTACTTATATACACGTAAGTAGACAAATTTTTGTTTATTGTTTTTATATTTACCGGATTTTTAAAAATGCCGCACAGTAACGGCAACAGTAACAAAAAAAAGTAAATCTGAATAACAACAAAAATTTAAAATATCGACTAAAAAATATAAAGCTCTACAACAGTTTTTTTTTTCATTACTTTATACATGAATTTTGCAATGATGTTGTATACAACAACAAACAACTTGCAGCCCAAAACAACACAGTACATTGATTTCCCAAGTGGCACTTAAAGTCTGAATATAGAGACAAATAAAAAAAGTAAGAAAAAAAAAAAAAAAAAAAAACAAATGCAACATGCTGGAGTACCCATATGAATTGGAATTTTATATAGTTTTTATAAATATTAGGTAAGCTTCCAAAAAAGCTTTAACTTAAATGAAAGTTGCGTTTTAGTTAATATTTTTATATCACCATCAAAGACCATTTATAAAGTATAAATTGATGATCCTGTTTATAATATTAAAAAGTGACAAAATTTTTCAAAAAAGCTTTCTGATCGTAGACACCCTAATAAATTTTGACATGTTTGTATATTTCTTTTACAAATTTTGCAAGCTTTGCAATGTTTGTTTAGTTTCTATGTGATTGTAGAAAATTCGGTGTCTGTGTATAGGATTTTTGTTTTCAATATTCAATTGTATTATTTACTAACACCTACACAAACATTTCCCTGTAATGCAGAGTAACTATACTGAACTACTTTGTAAAGTCTAGTGCGGAAAAATATCTTCCCTTTACATTACTTAGGGACTCTAAAGTAACGTAACCGTTAGTTTACTTGGGCTCAATATAGAGGTGTTTAGCATTACTTAAACATTTATAATTTCAAATTAGACAAGTTGTTAATACTTTAAAATAATACTTTGATTCCTTGCAACATTACAGGGTTGAATTTGTTTATTTATATGAAATGTATACAGTTTGTCTAACAACATGCCTTTGTGACAGTAATACTAAGTTGCACAGACTTTTGTGGTATTTCACAGTTTTAGTTTTTTCATACTTTTTAATATTTCTTTTATGAATGATTGTGTAGGCTATTAGTGTCCTTGTTGACAACGCAACGTTGTCAACTTTGCAACATTTCGTTGTCGAATTCTAAATTATATACACATCCGTTGTCTAAATGTTAACAACCGTGGTAAGCTCACTATTGGCAACAGATTGTTTGTCAATAGTAAGCTTACCACGTTTGTTAACATTTAGACAACGGATGTGTATAACATTTAGATTTCGACAACGAATTGTTGCAATGTTGTCAACATTACATAGTGTTGTCGTACGTATGTTTATACTCTGACAACGGATGGTATTGAAAAATTGTAAACTGTTTGGTGTCAATTTGGTACCAGGCGTGTATATTTCTTTTTCCCTCAAAAGCCCTATTCTGGGGCTACGACTGTATGGTGGCCATGCAAAATAATGGACCGATTTCAACCATTTTCAATAGCGTTCGTCCTTGGGTCGAAAGAAGAGTATGTGCCAAAATTCATCAAATTATCCTGTAGCGTATATTTGGATGTTAGATACATCAGCATAGTGGTGTACGGTAGAAAAATGTATAAGTTTTGCTTGAAAGCTACATGATAGGAAGACAGTAAAATTGTTTACTAATTAATCAAAAATTTTATACAAATTGTGGTCAATTTATTTTCATATAAAATACAAAAACACAAACAATAAAGCGTTAACAGTTTCCATGGAGTTCTGTTTAATAACTGTGTCTGATGGAGTATGAAATGTAAATATATTGTCTCCAACATACTATGTATCATATGATAACCCAACAAACATAAATATTTACTTCCGTATTCTTTAATGCTTAAAAATTTATAGACGGTTTAGTATAGGAAATTTGTAAAAACTGCTTAATAAACCATATATAGGGGGGTTAAACTAAAACTAAGACTCATAATTGCTATGTTTTGAAAATACAAAGTTGTATATTTCATAAGTTGAATTATATGTTTGCTGGGTTATTAATTTGAGTTTTATGTGAGGATGTCTTGGTTTACAGTGTTCGAGGAGAAAAACGCAGAAACTTTTCATATATTTTTCATTGACAGTAATCATGATTGTTATGGAAAATTGTCATATATACAATAAAACTTACTTCACTTTGATTTCAATACAATAGTTGTAGTAATTTGTTCAGTCTGGTGTAACTTTCTACCCCCATAAACTTTTAAATAATACAAGTCTTTGCACAATAGAACTGTGATGTGTAAAAACTATAGTAATAATAATAGTAGGTAATATGTATTTTTGGAAATTAATAAAAATAAAGTAACTTTATAAATTTTATAGTTAGATTGCGATCATTTTGGAAAAATAGGATCAAATTATAGGAAAAGCGGAGTCTATATCTACATAGTAAACTATATCTTATTTAAAAGCCCAAATCCCAAAAAACCGTTATAAATGAATCATAGTCTCTAGATGGAATTGAACCTGTAACCCTCTAACTTATAGAGTAGCATACCACCAATCATTTTAAGTACTCCCAAAATAAAACTTAATATTTTGTATATAATAATTTTGGAAAATGTTATTGCTTTGCATATGTGTAAAAATACCATAAATATTTGCTTGGTAGTCAGCAATAATAAATAACTCATAATACACATGTCATCAACAACATCAGCAGTGCTAACAAATCAATGATTTCCTAACCATTTGGGAATAGAAATTTATTCATTTAATAAAGTCAAATAAATTATCAAACACATAACGAGTTTTTTTTTTGTTTAACAAAAATTTGTATGCAAAAATTTAATTATCAGGGGACTTGTAGAATTCATCAACAGATATAATTCAGTCAGTCAGTGAAAACAGTGAACTAATTAAATACATTTACTTTTTTCGCGAATTGGAATTATTGAGGCATAAAGTGAACACACAAAATTTACATATCAAACTAAGTGAGGTAGGTGTTTTTTTTGTTTTGTTAAATGTGTATAAAAAAAATTCTAAAATAAATGCATGGATAAATATACATGGATAAATAGATAAACATATAAAATTAAGCTTAGTTAATGTGCGAATACACATGTATGCATGTGTATATTTAGTAGAAAAATATAACGTATGTTTGAAGGCATTTGAAAATAACCCTGCAGTTCCAGTTATATGTGCCAGATGACAATGAATTAGCTGACGACAGCTACACATTTGTTCCTTTACAAATGTACAGTTTACACGACCCTACTAGAATATTTGGGTTCTAACGTTAAATCTTCTGGGTTAAATATATTAATACATACATACGTAAGTGTAAATTTATTGTAAATACATACATGGGAATAACTATTTATGTATTGTTGTACATATAAAATATAAAATTATCTTACAATTGTATTGCTGTTAGCTTAAATAACACTAACATTTATAACAACACCATCATTATTAGCAACTTGAACTGCTAAAACACCCTCAAATATACAACTTACGAGTATGTAGGTAAGTGTAATGACAATCACATGTATGTAGGTATTTGCTACTGCTGCTGTTGTGATGATGATATTTAGTTCCTGTGTATATTTTAACATTTTAAGCATCATCTGTTTTAAATGTTAGCCATCATTTAGATATGCTTGTTATAGTTGCTATAGTTATTATTGTTGTTCTATTTAACAACGACAATACACGGAAACGGAAGTGCGCAACAACGGTGATGACAAATTCAATGCAGCAGTAAACATCACAATTGACACAACTGTGTAATACTAATACACAATAAATAACATACACATACATACATCATCTATAAACACACATGAATGGACAAATTCATATTTGCGTTGTTAAAACATATTTGTATGTTTGAGTTTACTATTGTTACGTTGGTGTGTGTTGGTATGAGTTGGCGTAACTATTAAAATGAAACAAAAATTGTTGTAAAATGTATCTCTTCAATTTGAATGCATTTCAAATGTTTATCGCTATTTTGTGTTGTTGATGCTGCTGCGAGTTTTCAACACCATCTGTTTAATAGTCCAATAATTCGAATAATGAGTTAAATGAATAGAACTGTATATGGATTTACGGTTTAGTGATTGTTACATTTAAACTTTTTATCTGCAATTTACATGTTTGTTTAGGTACGTGGTTATATTTAAATGTCAAAATAGTCCTATTTTCTAAACTTATTTTCCGTTTTGGTTTGGGCAAAGATATTTCAACTTAACCCGACTTGACAAGAGATTTACGTGAGTTTATGTTTCTTCATAAGACTGTACTCGTTTATGAACAATTTTTTAACAATTTTACTGTAAAATTTATAAACAGAATTTTGGCTGTTTCTAAGAATTTTGCTTTACAAAGAGGAGTAGTGTTGAACCCTAAATTTCATAATAAAATATCAAAGTTGTTTTTTTTTATTCCACCGACATGTTGCACGCAACACAAATATATGTAAATAAAAAATATTTACATACATGAGTACATTATTTGTATACCAATATCAAATAGACAGGAAAAAACTCAATATGAACGTTGATTTAATGTTCAAACAAAAGAAGCATGTGTGTGTGTGTGTATATGAAAGTAAATTTTTATATTTTTAAAATAAAGTTAAATGCTAACAATAAACTACAAATATTCATAGAATTTATGTATATTTATCAGTAAGTGTACATACATATATACAAATGTATATGAATATAAATATATTGCAGGGAAAACGAGTTCGAGGGAGTTAAGCAGTGAATTATGGTACCACATATGAAATATGGAATGCAATGTATATACATACATGAACCCTGCAGTACGCAGGAATACTAAAGTTATGATGGACTCCCCTATTCCTTGCTTGCTGCTTTTAAGTGATGAGTAACTTGCACTCTACATTGTAAAGATTTTATACTTGTCAAAAGAACTAAAATTCTAGTCCATAAAGTAGTCTGAGGTTTCGACCAAAGAGTGTTTTGAAAGGATACATTACATTCATGCAAAAGTTCTGTGTAGAAACTGGTATAAATGCACACATGAATAACTGCAAAAAAAAAAAAAAATCCAAACAGGAGAATTTTAAACGCGTTAAACAAATACAAACATAAATAATAAATACAAACCACACTATTGCAGTGCACCGCATATGTACGTACAATACATAAACCTATTTGCGATATATACAAACATTAGTATGTATTGTATATAGAACTTTAAATAAACTCGCTAAATATAGTTGTACTAACTATTATTTATGTTTATGTATTTGTTTCATCACAGCCTGGGGAACAGTATAATTTGAACTCTCTACCTATAGACAGACCGAAAGATAGTTAGAATATTTAGCTAGAAATAAATATAAAGCCAGAAATAGAACTTTGCATTTTACTTTAACCTTTAAACATAAGCATAATGATTTTCCTCAGGTATACTATATACAATTTGATTGTATATACATATGTATTTATGTGAATTGTAATAGTAAATATATGTATTTGGTACTTTATATACATATAATAACTCTTTTATATAAACCGCTTTTAGGCGTTTGCTAGTTATGATGCTCCAATTGTAAGGATACCCGTAGTGGCAGCAGCAGTTAGTTTAAACTTTAACGTGATAGTTAAAGAAATGGTAAGAAGTGTGAGTTTACAAGGGGAAAATCAAATAAAAAGGAGTTTTAGTTTTTACCAAGAATATATAATTGTAATAAAGAAATAAATATGAAATTTGCAGAAAATTGCATGAAAATTATAAACAAATTATTTGAAATATGAAATTTATGAAAAATTTTCTAAGAATATGAAATTAACCTAAAATTTTCTATAAACTAGAAATTTATTAAAAATTTTACAAAATATACAATTTTTCAAAAAATTCTAAGAATTCCACAAAGATTTTCCTCTGAATTTCTTTGAAATAAAAACCTTTGTTAGCAAATATGCCAGGATATTTTTACAACTTTATTTTAGCAAGTATGTATGTACATTAGGGTGGCCCCGTAATGGAAATTGCTAATATTTTCACCGAAGTTACATTCTAAGTTACCATTACACAAAATGTTTGTCCTGACGTCAATATTTGGCGAGCTGGATGAAAGGATAAAAATGTCATTTTTATTGAATTTTGAAAAACGGAAAAAACCGTTTCGGTAAATTTTATTGGGCATTATTATGTGTTAATTCCAATGAATTACTTATATTAAATTCATCTGTGTTAAAATGTAAAAAATCTAAATATTTTCCATAAAATTAGAAAATTTCAATTACTTTTCCTGTTATACAAAAATTTCTGATATGCTACTGAAAGCGTCTCTCAAGGACGTTTCTTATGATACCTAACTTTCATATTGTTCCTTTGGAAGAAATATGCAAAAATTATAAAAATCTCAAAAAAAGGACCTTTTAATCCTTTTATCCAGCTCACCAAATATTGACGGTAGGACAAAAATTTTGAGAAACGGTATCTTAGAATCAATTAAACCTTAATTTTAGTTGGGAATATTGACACCTTATTTGTCCTCCCTACAAACTAGGCCACCCTAATGTACATATGTCTTTTTTCTGCAATTTTCTTTTGGTGCAGAAAAAGCTATAAATTATGCAACTAATCTGTAACTGTGTTTAACTAAGTTGAACATTTAATACACATTTTTTTTTTTCATTTTACATAAAACAGTTGTGTATTTCAATAAAGCAGTTTAAGTATTTTTATGTCTAGATACCTTTGCAATAGACCAAGACAACTTGGAAAATGGGTTATCTTTCTTTTTAGTACAATTTTTTCCAAAAGCAAATATTTTTTCTAAAAAATAAATCTTTACAAGAAAATTTGATCAGACCAAATAAAATGCTTCAAAATTTATTTAACATTTAACTTTAAGAACTTATTTGCAACTGTAATCATATTAATAAACATACACTCTCGCATACATTTGTTATTTCCTGACATATACATATACCGACATACATATATTCATACATCAATAAATTTTCATTTATATTTAGTTATATGGCATACATTTCATATTCAATTCCTGATATATATTTTTTTTGATTTTATTGCTACAGAACAAAATGTTGATTTTGATTTCATGTAGGAAAATTTCCTTTCAACTTTTATATTTGAATTTTTCATAATTTTGTATAAAATTTAACCCAGTTTCTGATATAAATACAAAAAAAAAAAAGAAACAGGAAAAAAGAAATCACTTACAAACATGTTCGAAGCTTAATTTATGACAGACAGAAAGACTGAGGTGTCATAGTATATTTATTGTACATATACAGTGTTAACTAAAACTAGCTGATTAAAAGTTGTTATATAAAATATATAATATATTTTGCACTCTTTATCACTGGGATTTGAAAATAAACGAAATTTGTAAATTAAAGGATAAATTTGTAAAAGATTGTCCAACTACTTCAAGGATATTAACTAGTTATCGAACACAATTTTAGTCAGTTTTATCCGCTAGTGTAAAGTACATATGTTTACTTGTGATAGTGTGCATGGGAGTTTTTGTGGTATTTGTGCAGTCTGTGTGAACAGATTTTCAATTATGAATTTAACTTTAAAATACCATTTATACACATGTAGCTCGGCAAAAATCCAGAAAAAAACTTACGAAATTACAGAAAAACATACTTACGAATGAATGAATAAATGAATGAATGTATGTATGAACAAAATATATGTATGTATGTAAAAGTGTTGAACTCAACACTTACATAAATTGTGAGAACTTTAGATTGTTGTTTTTGTGGCGTACAAAAAATATATTAACTTTTTCATATGTACATATGTAGGTAGAAAATTACCAGTAGTTCGGGGAACTGAAGTTCACAAAAAATATGATATTTGTCAAACATTTTCTATTAATATAAAATGTATTAAATTTTTATACCCTACACCACTTTAGTGGGGACAGTATAATGAGTTTGTGTAACGCACAACAATATTGTTCCTGTACTCACCTTAAAGTATACCAATGGGCCCAGAATCATTTTCTGAGTCGATTTAGCTATGTCCGTCCGTCTGTCTGTCTGCCCATCTGACCGTCCGTCCATGTAAACCTTGTAATCAAACTACAGGTCGCAATTTTATACGTAATTCAATGAAATTCGGTACATGATCTTCTATTGTCCCAGGGACGAAGCCTACTGAAAACGGCCTATTATTTCACCTAGCCCCCATACAACTGAACCCCCGATTAGTATGAAATTTCCCAAAACTGTTCTATAAGTAAGAAGTTAACTTTTCAAAGAGATTAGTAAATAGTTCTAGAAGTACACTTTAAAATGTCTTCTTTTCAGTTTCATTAGAAACAGTAAAGTGAAGATTGATTTCATCTCTATATTTCTGATACACATTAAAGTGATGATTGATCTTCTCTCCTCATTATAATCACAAAGTTTAACACATGCCTCAAAAAGTATTCATTGACTCCCTGCAAAACTGCAGGGTAATTAGTACGTTTAACAATTTATAAGTAAGAAAATTTTATTCAAGTGTTCGTGTGTAAGTTGTTGGCATGACCAACCAACTCATATTATAAACTAATTACTGGTATTAAAATTTCCATATTCAATGCTTTCAAATAAAGAAAAAAAAAACTTTTGAATACATTTATGTCGGTGTAAGAGAGTGCATCCTGTAAATGTTGCACACACACATGCAATTAACTTGCCACATTTTGTTGTTGCTGTTTTTGTTTTTTTCCATTTTACGTGTTAGTAGTTGTGTGATAAATCTACATGTCTTCTTCACTTTTATGATATTAATTTATCATATCATTCGTATGATTTTACTCTTTTGGTTTCATTTATTTATATATGAATTTATTTGGATGTATGTGAGAATGTATGTGAAAATTCTATTTGTTTTACGCTCTAAAAAGTATTTTCATTTTATATTTTCTGTCACTCAGTTTGTTGTTTGATTTAAATCATATTTTTAATGTGACTCTATTAATTCTACCAAACATATTAAAATGTCTAAATGTTAGGATTTCTACCATAAATTATAGAAGAATATTTAATTTATTACAGGTTAGTTGATAAATCCATTAAAATATAAATGTATCTGGCATTATGTGAATGTTTGTTTATATATCACAATGAACTCAAGCTGACAAAGTTGTTGAAAGGAAAATTAATAAAATTTTTATATGAAAGATATAAAAATTAAGGTATGTATATGTTAAAGAAATAATTACAACAACTTGATAACATTTTCCTCTAAAGTAGTTTAGGATATGTAGAATTAAAGGATAATAAATCCTGTTTGTATCTTTATCATTTTAACAATTTATTGACAAACTTTTTGTTTTCATATCAAAGCAATTGAAAATGTATGAAAATGAAACAGAAATTATAAAATTTTAAACATCAAATTTTTATTTTTATAAAATCTTTTGAACTTTGTAGTCTTTAATTATGTTTACACTAGATATTAATCATCAAAACTTATATATTTATGTTTTTTTTCTAAAACCTTGTAATGATTAATTTCTATTAAAGTTATGCTTAGTTATTGTTACAACATAATACATATTAAGGATTATAATGATAATCATGCTAAGAATAACAACAAGTGCATACTCTTCCTCACCCTACCCCCTAAAACTATGCAGCAAAAGAGAAAAATGGTACGCAAGTATGTATGTGTAAAGGATATAAGTTTTGTTTTGTTTTGTTTATAGTTGTAGGGAATAATATAATCTATTGAATGTACGCGGTGGTATGCACGAACATGAACAAATATGTTATTCCTCGCAGCTTAGAGAAGAGCAGAAAACACTAACAAAAAGAAAATGAGGTCACACTTAAGTGCCACTAGAGACTGGTTGTTGGTAATGAGGAAACTTGTCAACATCATCACAGTTATAGATAGACACACTGTAGTCATATGGGTGTGAGTTTTGTATTCACTTTTTCTTTTAGCTTTTATGTTTCTATCTTATTTGTTTTGTTTTATGTTATAATAAATAAATAATCTTAAAGTAAAGTATACACTAACTAGTAAATATTTAAATACTTACTTACATACATACATATGTGTAGATTTGAGCGACTTAAAATAGTTTATTTTTGTGATTCTAAGTAATGTTTTTAATGTATTTGCAGAAATATTATAAGCTAGGCTAAAAGGAGCATGAGAAATAGTGTATCAGATTCGCAAAAAAAATACACCTAAGTTTCTAAGCCCCGAGTGGCCAAAACTAGACTATAGACTAGACTATAGACTTGACTATAGACTAGACTATAGACTAGACTATAGACTAGACTACAGACTAGACTATAGACTAGATAGACTAGACTATAGACTAGACTATAGACTAGACTATAGACTAGACTATAGACTAGACTATAGACTAGACTATAGACTAGACTATAGACTAGACTATAGACTAGACTATAGACTAGACTATAGACTAGACTATAGACTAGACTATAGACTAGACTATAGACTAGACTATAGACTAGACTATAGACTAGACTATAGACTAGACTATAGACTAGACTATAGACTAGACTATAGACTAGACTATAGACTAGACTATAGACTAGACTATAGACTAGACTATAGACTAGACTATAGACTAGACTATAGACTAGACTATAGACTAGACTATAGACTAGACTATAGACTAGACTATAGACTAGACTATAGACTAGACTATAGACTAGACTAGACTATAGACTAGACTATAGACTAGACTATAGACTAGACTATAGACTAGACTATAGACTAGACTATAGACTAGACTATAGACTAGACTATAGATAGACTATAGACTAGACTAGACTATAGACTAGACTATAGACTAGACTATAGACTAGACTATAGACTAGACTATAGACTATACTATAGACTAGACTATAGACTAGACTATAGACTAGACTATAGATTAGACTATAGACTAGACTATAGATTAGACTATAGACTAGACTATAGACTAGACTATAGACTAGACTATAGACTAGACTAGACTATAGACTAGACTATAGACTAGACTATAGACTAGACTATAGACTAGACTATAGACTAGACTATAGACTAGACTATAGACTAGACTATAGACTAGACTATAGACTAGACTATAGACTAGACTATAGACTAGACTATAGACTAGACTATAGACTAGACTATAGACTAGACTATAGACTAGACTATAGACTAGACTATAGACTAGACTATAGACTAGACTATAGACTAGACTATAGACTAGACTATAGACTAGACTATAGACTAGACGATAGACTAGACTATAGACTAGACGAGAGACTAGACTATATACTAGACTATAGACTAGACTATAGTACTAGGACTATAGACTAGACTATAGACTAGACTATAGACTAGACTATAGACTAGACTATAGACTAGACTATAGACTAGACTATAGACTAGACTATAGACTAGACTATAGACTAACTATAGACTAGACTATAGACTAGACTATAGACTAACTATAGACTAGACTATAGACTAGACTATAGACTAACTATAGACTAGACTATAGACTAGACTATAGACTAGACTATAGACTAGACTATAGCTAGACTATAGACTAGACTATAGACTAGACTATAGACTAGACTATAGACTAGACTATAGACTAGACTATAGACTAGACTATAGACTAGACTATAGACTAGACTATAGACTAGACTATAGACTAACTATAGACTAGACTATAGACTAGACTATAGACTAGACTATGACTAGACGAGAGACTAGACTATAGACTAGACTATAGACTAGACTAGAGACTAGACTATAGACTAGACTATAGACTAGACTATAGACTATAGAACTAGACTAGAATAGACACTATAGACTAGACTATAGACTAGACTATAGACTAGACTATAGACTAGACTATAGACTAGACTATAGACTAGACTAAAGTTTAGACCCTTGACTAGACCATAGACTACACTATAGAGATCTTTCTTGGGCCTGTGTATGTTGAAAACAGAGTCTGTGGTTTTAGTTAGAAATTCCAATAGTTATTCCCTATAAATTGGGCCCTCCTAATGTTCAATTATTTATATGTATATTTACAGGTACTTTTGTTTATATACATATAAATGGAATGGTATCAACAATGTATGCATAAATAAATAATATGTACTTGAAAGTGGGATAAAAGGACTCAGATCAGTTAATTCGTAAATTATTTAGTAAAAGAATTTTGTGGATAACAAAGTTTAACTGATCTCTATCCATATTGTTTTGTGGATTTGTTAAATGTGTAAATATATTTTTATGTAAATGATATAAATTTTTGCTTTGTATGATTTAGTAAATAAATAATAGTAATAAAACAAAGCCAGTGTATTTGTAGTAAATATTATAACTAAATTAAAACTAGTAAACTGTACATTTAGAAAAACAAAAAGATATTAAAGAAAAGGGTAGACAAAGAGATAATGAAATGTTCTAGTTATTTACTAAAATTTGCTTAAAATTTGTTTAAAGAATATTATATTCCTTTTTGTTTTTGGGGCATGCATTTGACCAATTGTTTATAGCGATTAGAGTTAGCTTTTAGACATTTGGGCGAATGTGTTGAGATTAAGTTGTAATGTTTTAGTGTAAATATATGAAATTTTGTTGGTGGGTTGTTTAGTGCTAGAACACAATAGCAAAAATCAAATTTAAACTAAACTAATTTATTAAATCTTGCGATTTTAATAACAACTAAAATCCCATTTATTTTGCATCGAAAATGCTTGTTTTTTTTTCTCTAAAGAAACTAAAAGTAGAAAAATAAATAAAATTTGTTTTGTTACCTAGTGAAAATTTGATGAAATGATTTGTTTTGTATTTTATGTAGAATATATAGAGAGTTTAAGAGTGGAGTAGTTGTTGTAGTAGAGTTAAAGTTGTCGTTATATAAAAACGCGGTGTAAACCAGTGGCGGTGAATGAACAAGAAGTTTAAAATTGTTGTTGCAGGAAGGAAACGAAAAAAATAGAAGAAACATAAAGAAATAAAAAATGCATAACATTTTTACAATAACTAACTATAGATTTGACTGTAGAGTGGTTGAATATTTTGGCACTTGTGTTTGAAAGATGTTTGTTGGAAAGGTAAGGACTTGGGAAAGCTAAAATACCAGGTGGAGATATATGTATTTTACTACTCTTAAAAAATACTCTAAATATATCACAGAAAAACATTTGCAAAATTGGAAAAATACAGTATATACAAGGAAGGTTAATAGATATTTAAATAGGTTTTATGAATGTATTTTCAGATGTCCCAATAAGCTTAAAAAACTTTAGTTTCTTGCAAAAAAAGTCAATATGTTTTTGTGTAATTATTAAACCAATTTATTGAAGGACTTAAAACTGCTTCCAAATAAGCACACTTCATATAAAAATCATGCCTTTTTTCAGGAAGAGAGTAAGTACTACAACTAAGAATGAGAAAGCTAATTCTCTGCTAGTATAAACGTGAATAAATATTACTCTCTCCTTTACAGGATAAGTAGTTTTGAATTATTATAAAAATAGTAAATAAATATACTTATTGAAAGGATAAATATTTAAATTATGTTCGAATAAATGTTTGATTATTGCTTTGTTTTTTTTAGCAATTATTTCTGAAATTTAATTGTCCATATTTAATTACAATTTAAACATTTTGTTTTGTATGTATTTCAAACAAAACTATTTATCACTATTAGTTGTCAAAAATTTGTTTACGCTAATTAAAATATTTGATTACCCAATTCATAAACTATTTATTTATATGTATGTATATGTTAAACTTTTTTCAAACAAAAAAACCACAAATCATTTTATTTGTTTATGTTGCAAAAATTTTTATGAAAATTAATTCATAAATGAACGAAAAATCTTTATCAATTTTAACTAAACAAATAAATGATATGATTTTGCAAATATTTTGTTATTTATGCTATAAAAATAAATTTAAATGTCAGGTTTTATGTGGCAAATTTTACATTAAATAATTTTCAATAAATTGAAAACAAACATTTACAGACAAATAGTAATTATTTGTTTTAAAAAAACTAATTATGACAAATGCCAACTAATAAATGTAAACATATATTTCAAAAAAGCTCACCTTTTTTAAAGGCGGAAACAAAGATTATAGAGATTAGATAAACACTTTTTTTGTATAAAATGAGTTTTAAATTATGTGTTGTTGTTGAAAAAAAAGTGTGAAAAAAATACAATACAAATGTTAATAAAAGTGCTTTAAATAATTTGTTTGTTACAAAAAAATTAAGCAGTAAATTTAATTCATTATCAAACAAATGTCATAGAAAATAAATCACAAATGAAAAACTGAAAAATGTTGTATAAATGATGAATATGATAAAAATAACAAATCACTTTATCTAAAAGAACAAATAAAATTGAGTTTAAACTAAATAGCAGCTAGTTTCCTTTGTTGCCAAACGGAAACGGATGTAAAACACAAGAAAACAAAAAGAACCAAAACAAACAAACTTATAAAACAAGCAAAGCAACATGTTTTACTAAAACAAAAATAAACTAACAAGAATACTTGGAAAGAAGTATGTATATATAAGGAAATAATGGTGGTGATGGTCCCATATACTATATATATGTAGATGAAGAGGTTGTAGTTCCAGTAAGAAAACAAAAGAAAAAAAGTAACATAGACTAGCAAATAATAAACAATGTAAAAACCACAATACAAACTTGCTACAAACCAAGAACAAAAACAAAAAAATTCTTTAGAAAAAGGTTAAAAACTATGAAAATGCAAAAAAAAAAAACTAAACAAATGTTTGGCGGGGTCTAACAAAAACTTGTATTTTCTTGGTTTATTTCAGAAATGGAATATAACACAATGAGTTCTAAAATGAAAAGTGTGATAGTAATAATAACAATGCAAACGTGCAACAGAAATGAAAGGCCAACAGAAAAAACACAACTTTAAAACAATATAAAATTAGAAACAACTCATAACAATAATAAAAAAAGTGGAGAGAAAAAAATTAACAGAAAACTTTTATACTTTTAAAAAGAAAATAATAAAAAATTAAACTTTTTTCATATTTCCTTTAAAAGATGAATGAATGATTTTTTTTTTGTTACAAAATCTACAGAAAAAAATATAAATATTAGTTGAGGAAAAAGTAGTTTCATATTTCATATTGCTTAGAACTCTGGACAACAAACAAAAAGTTTGTCAAAGTTGAGAGTCTAAAGTAACTGACTAGATTTCTGGAATAGTCAGGTGTTAGCACCAGGCTTGATTACTCCGATAGCTTCTGGAACAACAACAACAACCACATTAATTAAAGCTATCGCATAGCACCAAATACTTGGGCGTTATACTAAACAAGAAGCTATCCTCGAGCACAAATGTGCTCTCTAGAGCATCTAAAGCCATTGCGGCGCTTTATGTCTGTAGAAAGGACATAGGATCATTCTGGGTTTTAAGTCCGAATAATGCTTACTGGCTCTTTGATGCTGTTACTAAAACAATAATGATGTATGGGATAGTTATCTGTTGGCATGCGCTTGAAAAAGCGTAACTCAGGGAACACATTGAAAAGGTCATAAGATCTTCTGCGCTTCTCATTACCGTTGTTCTTAGAACAATACCATCAAAGGCGTTGTTTACTATGCTCGACTGGCTTCCAGTTGACCTACTAGCCAAACAACTGGCTATGTCCACTGCGGCCAGATTGGATCTAACAGGCAAGTGGAATAACTGTGCCATAGGTCATGCGAAGATCATGGATCTTCTACCGTCATCAGTACAATAGTATCCTGGAACCGTTTGTAAAGAGAAAAATCCGATATTATATATTTACTGAGTCTCAAGAAAGCATCCTTCCGTCAAACAATTATTTCCGTGTGTATATCAAAGATCCAAGACGACAAAGGGAGTTGGCGGTAAAATCTCTTTCCTTCTCAATGATGACTGTAATATCCTTCAAGCTGAAGTATCAGCGATAAAGAGGGCGTCGAATTGGCTGATAGTACCTTAGGCATATCTAAAAGGGATATCAGAACTTATACCGATAGTCAAGCTGCTATTAAATGAATATGGCTCTCAACAAGATGGCGAGACATTCGAACATCACCCTAATTTAGGTCAGGGGACACAGGAGCAACAATGTTACTGACACTATGGCACAAGCTGGAACCTCGCTTAGCGAATTGGAAATAGATCAGCTCTGTGGCGTTCCACTTCTTGCATTGAAAACGCAGATTAACGAGTACTGCTACTCTATTGTTTATGACCGTTGATCGCGTGAGCACACTTGCATGATAGCTAGAGTGCTGTGGCCCCATATGGATCCATGCAGGTCTAACTTTCTTATTGATCTTCATAGATTACAACTAGGTTAGCTGGTATAAGGTGTTACTGTTCATTGTAGACGCATTGGTGTCCTTTCAATCACTTCTGTAGGAGTTGTCAGAATCTCTGTAATTATCCTGCCTTGGCTGAGTTCCGTATTCGGAAGCTTGGGTCGGCTTGCGTTGGCGATCTATTCCAATTTTTCGAATATTCCATTGAAACGCCTTATTGCGTTCATTAATTTATCAGATTGGGTGTGCATTTTGAATTCCCACTAAGTAGGATGTAATCCTTCAGTCACAGTTGTAACTTGCAGTGCAATCTTGCCTGGCTCTTCTCCTGGACCATTTTAATTTTCTTACTCTTCTTCTATATTCTCTCTTTTATACTTTTTTCTATTTTTCTTTTTCTTCTTCAAGGTATTTTTACAAAGGGATCAACTTGGACTCAAGTAAAGCCGGATTTGGCTACCTGTAACAACCTAACCAAATCTTTATGTAACTTTGATTTCCATCAGAAAATTACTGATGACATCTGTCATTCAAAAAATATCTTTGTCAATCTCTAGTTTAAATTAGCCTCTATTCTGCTATATAGAATAACCAATTAAAATACGAAATTACTTTTTCCTTCAACTTAATTTATTTAAAAAATTATACATTCAACAAAAAACTGTTGCAGCAGCAATGGTAATAAAAAAATTAACATCAACAACAACTCCCCAAAGAAAAGGCTGCTGCAAATTAAAACAAAACAAAACAAAACAGGCAACAAAAAAAAAAAAAAAAACACTCAAATATGTATACAAAACTAAAAACGCCACTGACTCCATTCAGTTTAAACATCAAAAACCAACCAAAGTCGTAACAAAAGAAAAAAAAAAAAAACGACGAAAACAAAACATAGAAATAAATTAACATAAGACTATTTAACACGCTATTAATAGGAGAATACCTCACCTGTAGGTTACTGAGTAAAGCCTGAAAATATGGCATGGCCAACAATGTATTGGTGCGGCTGCTACCACTACTAGCACTAGGCTGTGGCAAACCATCCTGGGCCTGCTGCACTAAATGTGAATGCTAAACGAGGAAACGGGAACACAAAAAAAAAAAACAACAAAAAAGGAAATACCAAATGACGGGGAGAGATAGAAAAGAAGAAGAAAAAAGACAACAATTTTTTTACATTTTACTTATTATGTATACAGTACAATAAGAGCAATAAAAAGGTTATAGCTTAAAAAATATACCAAATTAAAACAAGTATTGGGGGTAAGTAAAATTTTTGGGATTTTAGGTTTTAGCTTTTTATCTACTGCTTAGAATTATTTATGCTTAAATTAAATAACTTCTTTTAATTTTATTTAATTGTTTTAAAAATTTTTCTTAACACCTTTTGTTAGAAAACTATAAACCAAAAAATACTTGTTAAAACATTTATGTTATGGCTGCAATATTATTCATTTTTAGCACTTATGTTTTTCAACTAAAGTTTTTTTTACTTTGTTTTACACTTTAATAATAAAAAATACATATAACAGCATAGTACAATAATACAAAAAAAATTTATATAGTTTTAAGAGTTTGCTTAAACGATTTTTAAATGGATTTTTATTCATAAACAACTTAATACAAGTATCTGCTAGTGTTGCAAGCAAAAACAAAACAAAATTAAACGAGGAAGAGGGAGAGAGAGTTCAATTGAAAGAGATAAATGATAAACCACAAAGTTTTCCACTTTAACTTTAATTGAGAGTTGCTTGGTAAAAGGAAAATCTACAATGTATTGCTATACACTTGTTAGCTAAATGTTTGGGTTTTAGACTAAATCAAAATAGAAAAAAAAAATAGCTAGAAAAACCAACAATAGTTTAAAAATGCCAAACAAATTTCACCACTTGCTAATAAAAGTGAACAGCTCCCTTTTATAGCAAAGAGCTAAAGAGGAGAGAACGTAGAAAGGTTTAGAAATAAAAATTATTTCGCAGTTATAAGGATTTATTTTATTTAAGGTTTAGTTGACAAAATAATAATTTAAGGTTTATAACATTTTTAATGACAAATATATTTTCAATGAGAGAGAGGGGCTGAGTTTTAGATACTTTAAAGTTCAAAGAAGTAGA
This sequence comes from Lucilia sericata, assembly GCF_015586225.1. Lineage (NCBI taxonomy): Eukaryota > Metazoa > Arthropoda > Insecta > Diptera > Calliphoridae > Lucilia > Lucilia sericata. The sequence continues at coordinate 726,454 of NW_023994101.1, forward strand.
AAAACAACAAATAAGAATGCTATATTCGGCTATGCCGAATCTTATATACTCTTTATGCCAAACAAATTTCACCACTTGCTAATAAAAGTGAACAGCTCCCTTTTATAGCAAAGAGCTAAAGAGGAGAGAACGTAGAAAGGTTTAGAAATAAAAATTATTTCGCAGTTATAAGGATTTATTTTATTTAAGGTTTAGTTGACAAAATAATAATTTAAGGTTTATAACATTTTTAATGACAAATATATTTTCAATGAGAGAGAGGTGCTGAGTTTTAGATACTTTAAAGTTCAAAGAAGTAGAAAAACAACAAATAAGAATGCTATATTCGGCTATGCCGAATCTTATATACTCTTTAACGTAGTTTTTTTAAACATTGTGATAAACAACAAAAACATGCTAAACGTTGTTTTTGTTTCAATCGTTAACAAGCGACAACAACGTACATACAATCCAGCACAAACTTCGGTTGTTGTTGTTATCTTGTTTCTACATGCAAAATATTCTCTTTTTTTGATGAAATTTTCAGTTGCTGTCTCGGATTTTTGCTTGTATCTACGTTATTTATGGACGGATTTTGCTGATTTTAAATAAGAAACTTCTCGAAAGCATGTCTGACAGAATTATTGAAGTTTTGCATCACGGAGATACCTGATGTCTTCAGAAAACTGATTTCAACAGACACACAGACGGACAGACAGACAGACGGATGGACATGGTTAATCGACTCTGCTATCTATAAGGATCCAGAATATATATACTTTATGGGATCGGAAAATAATATTGTGGAAATTACAAACGGAATGACAAACTTACTAAGGTGAAGGGTATAAAAAACATACTATTTCAGTATCCTTTTTAGTTTAGTATCTCTTTAATTTTCTTGTAAGAGTAGTATATGGATTGCTGACAGACTAGTCGATTGAGTAGTAGTTAATGTACAATTCCATTGCATGGCTTAAGTTCTGCTTTATGAGACAGTTTAAGGACTAGTCTTTTACTGGCCTATAGAAGAGTCTATTGACAGGTCCATGGACTAGTCTATGGACTAGTTTATAGACTATAGGCATGTCTATGAACAAGTGTATTCTAATACCATACCTTCCATTTCTGATGCTTGATATCAAAGGAATTACATTTTGTGTCATACGTTCGTGGCGTATGATTAATACATATTCATTGCTTTTTATTTAACATTAAGTATACGCACCATTAACAGTAAATTTTAACAAAAATTATCTCTGTAACAATTTTCACACATAGAAAAGTCTATATATGAAACTAGAGTTCATTTGTAGTAATTCTGTTCTTTCGTTGTGAAACAGTCAGTTAGTTTCATATATTCGGGGCGTATGATGTATATCTCTTCAATGTTTTTATTAAATATTAAGTATACGCACCATTGGCAGTAACATTTAAAATAAATTAAAGATATGACCAAGAAACAAATTAAGAACGGAAATCATACAAAATCAAGCTATGTTTTACTTTTAACTGTGTTTTACTAAGAAGTTTGATATATTTATTTGAAACCTAAAACTGGAAAATACTTTATTTGCTAATAAAACTGTTTGAGAATTTTAGAAACTTTTAAGATTTTGAAATTAAGAAAATTTGGGGAATAATTTAATAATTAAATATTTTAATATGTAATTTAATAAATCCTATTATTGTACAGTCTAAAGCAATTTTCACTTTTAATTACTGACTGAAAAGGGTTAATATAGTATGCTTTGTATTGTTCACAGATTTACACTGTTGTTACAATTTCCTCAACCATAAAGAGCAATTTTCACATCACGCCCAAAGTTTTTTTTTTCTTGCGGAAAAAGTTAGCACACAATTGTGGACAATTTTAAGACATGGTCTAGTAATTAAAAACCAAACTAAACAATAGTTACTTTAGAAAACTTTTTATTGCCTACAGTTTATAAAGGTTTTTTGTTATGGCAGCTTTTATTTTTAAAGTTAATGAAAAGAGTACTTTTATAAGTAAAATTAGAGTATGGAAAATTGTATTAAAGTTTCAGTTCAGCCAGAGATAATAAAGTTTAGTTTAAAGCTGGAAAATTTAAATATATTTTTTCAAAATATGTCATTGAATAATTTAGAACAAAAAAACATTATGAACAAATTATTTTCAATTTTATAATTTCAAATTATCTGCAAGTTACTTGTTTTAAAAATAATATCATTTTTTTAGAAACTACTCAAGAGTTACAAACACAATTTGTAAAATTTAATAGAATTATGTGTAATAAGCAATTTTGAATAAATTTTAAGGAAAATACAGAAAAAAAAACGGAAAAAGAAAAAAGTGTATAGAGAAGAGATAACAATGTTAATTTTGTGGAAAATTACACTAAAAATGGTTTTTATATGCTTCACAGAGATGGCAAATGAAGTTTTAAAACTAAACCATTCACATATAAGAATGGTACTTTTTCTTTTATAAACCATTCACATGTACAAATAGAACTTTCTCTTTTATAATGGTATCTAAAATATAGCTCCTTTATCAATCTAAATTTATGGTTAAACCAAATTTAAAATTTTGTTTGTAAAGGATGTACCAAATAAAGTATATTTGTAGCAACATGTTCCATCTCTGAAATGAGCAAACCAAAAAAAAAAAAACTATTATGCATGTTTATGTATTTAGGACGAGTCTGTATGACTACATTTTGATGAGATACGAATCATTTCTATTCTGTTGTGTGTCCTTCTTACACAACTAAAGCAGTTATCATACAGTTAGTTTTTTTGTCATTCAAAAAATCTTCTCATATTAAATTTTTGGCAAAAAGGAAACCAAAAAAAAAAAAAAAAGATTTTTTCTCAATTGTGTGCATTACGTGCAGTATAAATGAGAAAAACAAAAAGAAATATTTTTGGTAAAATACTACCACACACGAAATTTAGAATGTATTAGAAGAAATCAAAATCTAATATTTTCAAATAAAAGCGCATAAAAAAACAAAAGAAACACATTTAACAAAATACTTCATACAGAATTTTTAAATATTTTTCCAACTTGTTTGACGACAACAGTACTTGAGTAGAAATTTGTTGGTACAGCAAATAGTAGACCAGAAATTGTTTTCCAAATAAAAATACACAAAGAATAAATATATCAGCATCTAAATATAGTTATCACAATCATCATGATGATCCTCATCATTTACAAGTTGTTGAACAGAAAATAATATCAACAGATTCACATGACAATGTTTTACACATATCAAAGTTCTCAAATAAAGATTTTATCCTTTACTTTTGCTATACATACGTTATTAGAAATTTTTATGTAATGTGTATTGTATCACAACTGACTTACCTCATCGCCCATTATACTGCTATCCGCATGCTGTTGCACAACATCTGACTTTGGACGACGGCTACGTTCTCTGGCATTTTGTTGTTGTTTACGACGTGTGGTTTGTGTGCTGCAATGGAGGACAAAAAAGCAACGTAAAACGAAATGAGATTTAAGCTAAATAAATAACAACACACACAAGATTTAGTAGAAATAACCCAGTGAAAACTTGCATTACTAGATAAGGGTTTTAAATGCTAAAGTATTGGTTCCTTAACGCATTTTAACTAAATAAGCGCTTTCAAGGAAAGAGTTGAAAAATCATTGTAAATAGGAAGAAATAGGCTTAGGTTTTCTTTGAATTCTAAAATATCGTTCAATTTTTATTTTGTGGCGAAAACTCTAGAACTGAAATTGTAATACATAATAAAATCTCTTATAAAAAACCAGGTTTGTAAACAGATTTAACTTAGTATAATAAAAACAATCCAAGGATGTAAGGATGTGCAGTCGTACATATTACATCCTTACAGTCCTTACGCTTACAGTTGCCCCGAAGTAAAATAAATGTGGTCAAGTGATGTTGTTATATTGTCTGTTAAATCATTGGTTATAAAGTGGTCATTTACACACAAATATATATGCAAGAACTAGTAGTATGTTTTCTATTTTTTCTTCATCAATTTAGTCATTCACATATAAAGACTTGTTTATTCATTTATCAAGGTAAAATGAAAATAATTGTTTTTTTTTCTTTCAGCAAGTCAAATGAAAAGTGCAACTAGAAATATGTGAAACTTATTTTAGATTTTTTTTTTTTTTAAGAAATAAAATAAATCTCAACAAAGTTTTATTTACACTAAACCTGCACATTGATGACAGAACTCGACTAGAATTTGTTTGAAAATGGCTTTATAGTTATTTGTAAAACATGTGAAGGTCCCTTTTATGGGACCCTAAACTTTAGATTTACCTTTACTTTATTTCATTTTACGACGATTACTACGTTTAATGGAATGTTGGATTTGAATTTGATTACAAAATAACACATTGCAACGATAATCGGATCATTACTCTGAATCAACTCAATTTCCAATCGGGGAAAGAACAACAGCAAAACAACTTTTAATAAAAATAGAATAGTTTCAACAACAATAATATCGACAGCGATTATTCTAAGTCGCCCGTCTGTATGCCTAACCATGTGAATTTTCCAAAAATGAAAAAAAATCACAATTTTTTAGATAACTCGATGAAATTTGGATCATGTATTAGATTTGCCCCAATCAAACGAATCTGGATTGAAATCATTACATTATTTCAGAGGATCCTTAGAATAGAGATTTGGGCCAATAATTATAATAGAGTGCAAGTTAGAGGATGAAACATGGGTCTTTAACATATTAGAACTGATTCCTGTTTCAAAAGGCTTTAAAATTTGCATTTCTTTATATACTGAAAAACAAAAATGTATACAAATCGGATATTAAGGGCAGATCTAATGTTTAATGAAAAAAAAACTTTTCAAAAAAAAATATTTTACTTTAGTAGTTGAGTTTAATAAAATTAAATGTCTTTATTGTTAAATACTGTTGCGTATGCAAGCATTTAAGGGGTTTAAAAAATGTCGTGTATATTTAGTTAGAGATTTTTGAATAAAATATTAGAACAATAAAGTTTAAATAAAAACTAACAATTTTGAATTTAGAACAATATAGTTATTATGCAATTAAAAAAAATCTGTAACAAACATTTACCCAATAAGAAGACGCAATACGGATTATTGCGTCACTAGATATACATAAGTGTGTAAGGCGTATATATGTAGATATATGCTTTCAATACTCAACATCACACAGTTTGTACGTTTTAACTTCATTATCAAATCTTTTCCAACCTATGATCAAGATTATTAATATTATTAATATTGTTTTTCTAAAACTGATTTTTATATGAAAAACTATCCGAAAATACCATCAGTCAAATCTTTATGAGTATATTGAAAATTTTACTATGATCATAATATATACTTGTCAACTTGAAAACTTTGAATAATTAAATTTGTTTTTGAAATCGACCACTAGAAATTACTTTATTTCTTAATTATTCACTTGTTTAAATCAAATTTTGTTACTTTTCTATTTTGTTAAAATTTCGTCTGACAACTTATTAAAATTTCATACTTTCTTTAGACTCGTCTCCATTATCTTGTATTTTATTATATTACGTAAATAGATTTAAAATTCTTTTCAAAGTTTATAATAAGTATGTTTTGTCATTTTATACAATGATTGTAGTTTTTTTCCTTCATATAATTTGGTTGTTGAAACTTGAATGCATTTTGGAATTCATATTCTAAATAGGTACGTATACAGAGAATGTTTGTATAAATTCTTAAACTGTTATTACGCATAACTTGGGATTAAAAACAAAAATTAAATATTATATTTTAAAATATTTTCTATCTCTGAACCAAAAAAAGTAAGTAAATAGTTGTAATAATGTTTATATTTCTTGAATGGAACAATTACGTTATTTGTTGAGACTTATTAGATTTCAACAGTCAGTTCAGTCAGAGAAACTGAAATAAAAACATTTTCCGGACACTCAAGTAAAGTAAAAATTAAAGAGGCTTAACATCCTATAAGCGATAACTTACGCTTACGTTCTCATCTTTACCAAGTTATACTAACCTGTTATCCGTTGCTGTCATATCTGCTGCCGTTAGCGGTTCCGTGCCACTTCTTTCTCTTACTAAACGATCTGGAAATAATAAAAATCATATTTACTTTAAGTAATTGATGTTCTATTGTGATCTAGAACTAGTATCGACAAAGAGTTTTTTTGCTCTCACGCATTAATTTGTTACTTATACATATGTAAGCTCACCCATACTTAAAAAGCAAACAAATCTAAATTCTTTGTTCTTGATAAATAATTGGCAGAAATATCTATCATGAGCTTTCTTTCTTTCATAAACATGTAAGCTCTGCCATACTTAAAAAGCAAACAAATGTAGTCAGAGAAATTGCTCTCACGCATGCATTCGTTACTCTTTGTCCTAGATCATTATTTGGCCGAAAGCTCTATCATGAGCTTTTTTGCTTTCATACATATGTACGTAAGCTTACAATTGCTTAAAAGACAAACAAATCTAGTCGAAGATCTTGTTCTCACGCATACATTTGTTACTCTTTGTTCTAGATAAGTATTTGCAGAAAGCTCTATTAAGAGCTTTCTTGCTTTCATACATTCCTAAACTCACACATGTTTAAAACACAAATATATCTCGACAGAGAGCTAATTGCCCAGATCTACATATCATTTAATCATATCCCTACTTACCAGATTCATGCCTTTCCAATTCCTCCTGCTTTTGACCTGGTTTAGCTTTGACATCTATCGTTATTTCGGCACTACTCAGGCCAGCATGACATGAATAAATACCCGCATCACGGAAAGTTATATCTAGAATACGTAAAGCTCCCTTTTTGGATACCTTAAATTTCCTAGACTTAGCCAAAGGTTTATGATCTTTACTCCACTTTATCTTAGTACGATTATAACGTTTGACAGGACACTTAATCTTCACTTGAGTACCAAAGAACACCACCCCAGCACCACCAACTTTTAAAGTGATTTTAGATTTTTTAGGATCATGTTGTATATGAGTTGTATTGCTAATTTGTATGACAGGCTTGGGATCTTCGGGTGGACAGGGCTTAACATTGCAGGGTTTCTTATCTGGTGGTTTGGCACTGGGACACATGGATTCTGGTCTTTCGATTTTGTGCTCCTGAGCCATTATTTGCTTGCATTCTACCTTACGTTCTTTGAAGCCATAACCGCAGGTATGTGAACATTTAGACCATTCGCCTACTTCCCAGCGTACTGGACAATCCAAAACATTACAATACTGACGATCTGCTGGTGGTGGCTGGGGACACATGCTATTAGGCACCACCATGGTGTTCTCTCCACCCCTGGTTACCTCATGAATACATTGCACTTCTCTGGTTTTAATACCAATACCACAAGACTTCGAACAGGGGGTATAATCAGAATAATTCCAACGAGGAGGACATGGTCTATCATTACAGGTACGCACACGAGCTTCCGGTTTTGTTTCGGGTGCACACAAAAATGGTGAAACTACACGACCATTATCCTCACGCACACAATTAATGATGAGCTCCTCCACACCACCCAAACAACTGGCACTGCAGGAGGTGTAGCCTTGTTCACGCCATACATATGTTTTGCCTGGTTCCGAGACACCCACTTTAATAGAATCACGTGGGTATTGGTCTTCATAACCATGAGATGGCAGCATGCAGGGTTCCTCCACGCAACGTTCTACCTCATCGTGTGGCTTAATGCCTTCGCATAAGGTATCATTAACAGTGGCCAAAGTGCGTGAGTATTCAAGAAATATTTTACATTTGTGAGTACGTCTACGAATGCCCTCACCACAAGTCACACTGCAGGGTGACCAATCAAGATCTTTAATATAACTGTAAATAAAGAAAAACAAACAAATTGTCATTAATATTTATAACACGAGGGGGAAATAAACAAATTTTTAAATAATTTGTTTGGATACAAATTCATTTTGCAGTTTTTATCACTTAAAGTTAAATTTAGTTTATATTTAAATAGGAAAAATTATGCCTGAAATCATTATGTATTATTTAAGTAATTTGTGTATATATTCCATCGTTTCCCCCTTATTATTGTTATTATTAAATATTATTTTCATGCCGAATTGATTTCTTCATATTGTCAGTTTTAAAAGTTTCCTTCCATAATATCTTTGTTTAAATGCCTTTCTTGGCTAAGGAAACACAGCTGGAAAACTTAAATGATTTGCAAAGCAACTAAAGAATAAAAAAACTATTTCTTTATAATATAAAGCGGCCTTATCTCCCAGACGCCTTACTGGCGCGTCTCAATGGCGACATTTTAACATCCGTTTTGGCACAAGACTATCAAATATTCTTTTTGGCCAAATACATACAATTCATGGCTTTTATTTTTTTGTTTACACAAGAAATTATATAAAGAAAATAAAGATGAAAATAATGTTGGCCTACGAGCAAATAAAAAAATAAACTTACACTTAGATTACAGGGAATCCTAGTCTCTTGTATAAAATGTTTGTTCTTTTCTGGCCTAGACAAGAGATGCTGTATAAAAATAATAATTGTATGTATAAAAAGTCCTATAAAGTTATTAAAAAAATTATTTTATCGCATTGATAAAGTTTTCTTTTTTAATTTTTTTTTTGGTTTGCGCACAATAAAATCTCTTAAGGCAAACTTGTGAGAAATTGTTTTTCCACAATTGCGGGCCATTATCCTCTTAGAAGAATAATTTGAAACTTAAAAGAGAGTGATGATTTAGTTTAAAGTGGTTAAGTAGTAAACGAATGTTATGTACCACTATACTTTAGTCTTGACTATAATTTAAACTGTAGTCGTTACTATAGACATGACTATAGACTAGACTACAGTCTTGATGATAAACTAGACTATAGTTTTTACTATAGACTTGATCATAGACTAGGCTATAGATTATAGTCTTGACTATGGACTAGACTATACTATACTTTTGACTATAGACTATATACTATAGCCTTGACCATAGACTAAACTATAGTCTTCACTATAGACTAGACTTTAGTATTGACTATAGACTAGACTATAGTTATGACTATAGACTAGAGTATAGTCTTGAGTATAGACTAAACTATAGTCTTGACTATAGGTCAGACTATAGTCTTTACTATAGACTAAGCTATAGTCTTGACTATAGACTAGGTTATAGTCTTGAATATAGATCAGACTATAGTTTTTACTATAGACTATACTGCAGCTTAGACTATAGATTATACTACAGTTCAGACTAAAGTCTAAACCAAAGATGAATTTTCCGTGTACCCCAGATATTTTACTGTTAAAAAATTACTAATCACGATTATCATTATAGTTCTGTTCAAAATCAAATGAGATCCCGAATATCTGAAGGTTTTTAATTTTCGAGAATGGGAAAAATTAGGTCACTAAATGAGTAAAGAAGGAATTAGTTAATCAGGTTTTCTAAATCTGTAATTAATTATGGATTAACTGAAGCAAAACCAAACATTGAAACCTTTATTTCTCTATTATAGGGTATCAACCATAAAGTCTGCAAAAAAAATGTTTTTTTGTCAGTTTGTGGCAGCTATAGAAAACTTTATTAGTAATCGATAATAATAAAAATATTAAACTAAACTAGTATACCAATGTCGCCAAACTAAACCATACCACAAAATAATAGCAAAAGAGAATAAAAAAAGAAAAATTACCTAAAGGCAAATTGACAAAGAAAAAAATTTTGGAAAATTTTATTTCTGCATGACTTTTAGACTGCCACAAAATTCAAATACACATAATCAAACTTCTCATACCAATTAAAAAATACAGACAGAAACACAGGTCGTATATTTCATTTTGCCATGACCATGATAAATAATAAATTGTCACTGACGCCAACAACTGACCAAAACATTTATATATATGAAACAATAGAAAATGAGTAAAAGTAACCAAATATAAACTAATTTAGGTTCATAACAAAATTCTTTCTCCCTCAACCACTTTCAACAAAATTTGGAATTGATTTTAATGTTATAAGAATAGCAGGTTGTTGGCGATAAAGGGTGGATAGAGTTAAATTATTCCATCACCCTGTATAAATAGTGAAATTCTCAATTGAGAATGCTTGATGGTATAATTAAAATCACCACACAAGTACTAATGTTGAGGTTTTCAAATGTTCATAATGCAACCAAGCGAAGAATAGAACAAAAAAATTGTTAATGTATGGTTTTTGATAAAGTGGGTTCAAATTAAGTATACGCACCCTTGTACACCCTCTGCTCGAGCACTTAATCATTTAGCGACAAGTATAAATAATTATTTGTATTTGTTGTTCATTTGTCCTAAAGTGTTTGAATGTCTGTGTGTTTTTTGTCCGCATTTTCAATTTACCAATTAACTGTATTTGAGTTGCTTTTTTGTTTGTTCCTCTTCCTGCTTTTTTTGTTACTTTTGTTGTTACTTATATTTTATGCCTTTTATTAGTCGCAAAAGTCCTTGTGTTTCTAATATTTACTAATAGAATTGTTAAATCATGAAAATTCATCCTACTAAATGCACAAGGAAATTACACAGCACGATGTTAAGACAAAAAAAAAAAAAAGAACAGGAAAGAATGAAATAATGGAAATAATGAAAAAAAAAAACACAAAGAAATTTCTACACAAAATTGTTTCCTGCACTAATTAAGTGGTAGCCAAAACAAAACACAATGAATGAATCAAAAATGTAGAAAAAAAGCAACTAAAGAAATCCTTGTTACTACACAATCTTGATAAATAGCTGTACAAACATTTTAAGAACCCCCTCCCCCTGCTCGCCCCCTATACACAAATGTATAAGTAGTCAGTCAATGAGTGACTCTTGAGGAAGAGGGTGAGTAATAATAAAGCTTATCAAGCCTACTCATCATCATCGTAGTCGTCACCGTCAACATCATCACCATCGTCATCGTCATCAAGAGCTACAATCTGAACAACATCAACAATGCCACTAAAATTACAAGCAATTAAATCCATTAACAGCACTTATTTGCCTCTTGTTATACCTCTCATAGTTACTAACACTACTACAATAACAACAACAATAACTTCATCAATTTATCTAGACGAGGTGTAGTGGTAAAGTTCTTTTAGAATGTGGAAGTCGCGAACTATATATTGTTTTTTAATTAGTAACGAAGTTTTATTCAAATTTTTATATTCAAAAAACATTATCAATCGTGTGATTTAGGGTCAAGCCCTAAAGTTTTGAATTTTTATTTTTATATGGTATCTCATAAATTATATAAATATAAAGCATATTATTTAATTTAATCGATATGGGCCTGTCCTAAGAGTAGTCGATTTTGTTGTATTCTTTATTGCTAGTTAAATTAAATTGCTGAAGGTTCCAGATATTTTGTGGATCCAAATCTTGGATCATTCTATCGAACATTCATTCGAGAATTGTGCAAATGAAATTAAACCAAATCGGTGTATGATAATTTGGACTGTTAAGACTCAAATCATAGATTTGGCTACCAAACATACGCTGTTGGTATTAACAAAATGAAACGTTCTCACGACAATTGGATCTTCGCTCCGGAACTACCCGATTCTTACTCGGCCAAAGATTGTCAACCCAATGACAGCTGTATTAACGTAAAGTTTTTTCCCCAGGAATGAACTATCGGCCACAGTCGAACAACAAAATGAAATTATATAGCGAAGTCGATATAAGAAATTAAATGTCTGATAAGGACCCTAGATATCTTAAAGAACTAAAGCTGAAATTACACTATCACACCAATTTTCATTTTCCATTTGATACTAAGATTACCACTTTATAAATTATAAATACTTTTTCGACTGCCCCCTATGCTATTACTATATTATCAGTGATACAGCTAGTCAGTCAGTTAGTCGTAATATGCGTATTTCTAGAGTATTTAAGGTGTTTTTTGTCTTGTCCTAATTATGTCTAGGAAACACTTTCTCTATTTAATATTTCAATTTAGTCCCTTTTAAGCTGTTATTTGCCTTGTAAGTACTCACAAGGTGACATTTAAGTTTATACTAGATTCATGTTTTAATTTTTTTCCTGTTTGATTGTTAGAGTCCTTTAACATTTGTTTTTACTTAATTTTCGGTTTAATGATATCAATTTGTTTGTCAAACAGTAGGGGGTAATTTACTTTTAGAAAAAAAAAAAAAAAAAATAGAAACACAAAAATAATGAACCAAAATTAAAGCTACCATAATTGACCTTTATTTAAATGTATTTTTATTTATATTTTTCTTGTAGTTTGTTAAGGTTATATTTCAAATGTAACAATTATTCTTGTCCTTATTCTTTGGTGAAGGCTCAAAAACAAGAGATTTGCGTAAATGTTGAAAATGGCCAATGTAATTAATTAATTGAAAATGAAGTCGGTGTAAGGATGTAAGTTTAATTATATTTGCAAATAAATGTAAGAAAAGTAAAAGTTTTTTTTATACAAGTTCTCAATAAATCCTTTGTAAAAGCGGTTTTGTAAAGGTCTTAATTGAATTAAATAAATGATTTATTTAAAATATAGTGTAAAGCTTTTAAATTAGTTTTAATTCATGTGTCCTTTTTCAAAATTAATTAAGGGTGTTTTTTGCAAGTGTTTCCTACTTCCCTTTATACTAAAATTTCAATTTTATATTAAATTTTGTACTTACCTTGGTTCTGAAGGCTCATGATCTCTCGAATAACCACCCGAAGTTAAACGCATTGTCCTGGGACCATCTGATTCTTCTTGATGTAAACGACTAACAGTGTGATGGGAATACATGGAAGGTTGATCATTATAGGAAGCATCATCTGATGATATATTCTCATCATCCATATCATCAGAATCTTCATCATCATCCTCTTCATCATCGTCCATGTCATCATCATCCTCCATGGGATTCTTTAAGAAAAAAAAATTTTCAACAAAATTTATTAGCAGAACTAAAAAAAGAAAATTAAAATAAATTATACTTTAAGACACTTAAACAATATTTCTTATTTATTTTATGTCATTTTGTGTTTCAATAGCATCCAACACATACACTTTCCTAAACAATAAATAATTTCCTTAAGGATGTTTATTAATTTTGAAGCTTAACAAATGACATTTGTTCGTTTGTTGTTTCTTTTTTGCTGCTGCAAACCCACCTTAAACTTAATAATGTTACAGTTACTGTTTTGGTTTAAACTTACCCGTGGGCCACTGCTACCCACAATAATGGTGCCGCCACTCATGGAGCCACCATCACATGAAATGCCTGTGGTACATTGTTGTACACTGGAGGGTTTTGTTAGAGGATCACATTTGGCGCTCAGTCTGCCATCGGGTGATTTACATTCAACGCCACGCATCTGTATGCCTTGGCCACAGGATACGGAACACTTTTGTTTTTATACCAGATGGAAGACAAAAAGAAACAGCAGAGAAAAAAGTTTTAACATGAAACGTGATGATTTTCAAAATAAATGTGTGCTCATGTTTCTTTATTCATTTTTTTTTCTCAGTACTTGTATGTATGCATTATGTAAGTAAAAAAACTGAAAGTAAATTTAAGTCTGTAACACAACTAATAGACAGACATACGTTTTTTTACATAAACGTGTGGGTGTTGTTGGGTAAGATTTTTTATTTATAACTACCTTTTAGAAAAAAAAACGAGAACGAAAAAAAGTTACAGCAGACAATGTAAATTGTGTCAGTTAGTAAGTTAGGCATTTAAGGTTTTTTGACTTTTGCATTTCTTCATTTATTTTTATCTAAATTTTCGTGTTTTTTTCACTAAAGTATTTCTGACTTTGTATTTGAACTAACAGGTATGCGTGTGTGTGTTTCTTGGGGTTATCTGCATATATTCTTGTTTTTTTATATTTAACAGAATGTATGTTTATATGTAAATAAGAAAACTTCACAAAATTATATATTAATGCAACGTGCTTGGTTGAGAAAACATTAACATATACAGACACGCATATAATTTCTTACAGTTTCCTACACACACCCACTGTCTCACGTTCATAGTCAAATTCATACTCATCTTGCTACATGTTGATGTAGACGTTAAGGTATTCATGAATTTATACATTTTATTAGTTTAGGGATGAAGTCGATTTCTTTAAAGAAAATTTAGATCTAATGTTTAACTAAGTTCCATTAACGTTAAACTTTAAAACATCAGTGTCAAAGAAAGTACTCCAGATTTCACTGTCCTCTCCACAGGCTCTACATTCTTGTGAATCCGCACGTCCAATTTTGTATAGATGTGCTCGTAATCCTGTGTGTCCACTCAGAATACGTACCATCTTACTAACCACAGAAAGGTTTTGCGTTTGTCAGGTTAACTACCTTGAGATCCCTTCCATTTAAAGCTATTACATACGCCCTTTCGATGACGACTACTCTCGAGTGGCTTAGTACCCATGTGATGTAAAACTTACCTCTGGGAGAATATTCAGTTAAAGCTTTTGCTTATTTTGTCCCCCAATTTAGATCTATCCGTGAAGAAACAGATTAATACTGGTATTTGCTCTAATGTTCCGCTTGATCAAGACATTCTATCTGGGATCAGCGTTTCTAAGCTTCCGACATATTCTGTGCCTGGTATGCGATCAGGCACGTACGAAGGTTGTGTATAAACTTCTAATGTCCAGTTTGGCCAGTTCGCCTAAAGTAAAGAGCCGTTCAGCTGTAAGCGTCGCCTCATATCATAAATATGTTTCAATGGTTGGAATAACTAGCAACGTTTCCACAGCCTTGGTTGGTAGCACCAGTTACGCTGAACTACCTGTAGTATGATATTACACTTTTTGTCCAAAGCAGTCCACCAGATTATAAAAGCATTAGCAAAAAATGGTCTAATTACACTTTTATAAAGCCAATTTGTCATTGTAGGACTAAGGCCCCATTTCATGCCTATAGTTCTCCTACATATCGCCCAGCACCGATGTGTTTAGTTGATGTTATTCTCTATGTGGTGTCTCCATTTTAATTTTTAGTCAAGAATTACACCTAAGTACTTAATTTTGTCAGTCACCGGTCCAGTAAACGTAGAAATTTTTGCATTTCTTGTGAAAAGACAGATTTCCATCTTCGCCGGGTTAACATTGAGGCCTCTCAGATTCTTAGTTCTTCCACACATGTAATTTGGATCCTTTCCCTTTAAAAGTGTAATGACATCGTCTGCATAGCAGATAGGTCTAAGTTCTTTCTCGGTTAGGAGGCTATTAATCATGGTAACCCAGACTAAAGGTGACAAAATGCCACCCTGTGGTTTTTTTGGTTTATTTAACCATGAAGAAAACATAGCTGACATATTGTCCATGTTTCATGGAAAATTTTCAATATTAAGACATTTGGTTAGTGCTAACTTTTAGTTAAACGTTAATTGTTAATGGGCGTAACTCGGTATTATCCTTTCTTAGAAATCGACTTTTGCCCCTACCCAATTTTAACAACACATCTTTATTATATTTTCTGAGTAAATTGGAAAAGAAATGTGTTGAAAAAAAATTTTTTGTTAATGTTAATCTTAATGCAAATTTCATTTCTTTCTACTTGTTTATTTTGTTGTAAGAGAGAAAAAAAAAAAACAAACAAATAATAATAACTTTTGTTCATTTAGTTGTGGAATATGTTAAGAATTTAAATAACAATGTTACTTTAACAAAAAGAGAAAAAATAATCAGCAACTTAAGATAAAAAGAAAAGAAATCGTTTTAAGAAAATGAACTTAAAACTAAGAAGAAAAACTATTCAAAAACTAAATTAGTAAAACACCATATCAGTGTGTTTTTGAATTTTTAAAGTAAAAGAGATTTTTATACGAAAATTAACCTATTAAATAAATATTAACTGCAACTAACAAAAACTAAAGTTGCAAGGAATGTATAAGTTCGACATATTCTTTAGACAAACCCAGAAGAATACTTACAGCATATTTTTTGCTCAAATTTCCAACAAAGTGTAATAATTTAAGTAGTTAAAAAGTTACAACTTACTTTTAAGCAAGAAATTTTACAAAAATAACTAAAAATAAAAATCCAGCTAAAATGTTTGACCATTATAAAAAAAGGCAACTTCAACATACAAGTACCTATTTATAAACTTTAAGAAACATAGCAAGTACTAATAATGAAAAAAGGCCTTAAATATCCCTTTAAAAAATGTGTACAAACTTAAATGAAACACTTACACCCGTCCACTCTTCAGCTTCCCACTTTGGGCACTCTTCCATAATACACTGTTCTTGTGTTGGCGGTTTTGGTAAAGGGCACATTATGTCCGCAACCTGCAATAAGTACAAGACAAGAGTACAACAAAAAATATAAGTAGGCGTTTGTTAAAAAGGGGAAAAAAACAACGAAAAAGAATTGAAAGAAAAAAAAAGCAAAACATAAAACAAACAGAAAAAAGGTACTTTTAGCTTTGAAATTAGTAAGTTGTTGTATGTTACAAGTACTAGTTGTTAAACAGTAGCAATTACAAGACGTTTTTTTTTATTCTATTTGTTATCATCATCAGCAACCACAACTGCAACAATATTATAGTCATGATTTTCTATATCATGCAGTCAACCAGCATATTAAAATGAACTGGCTCAGTACTGCAGCTATTGCCGAACATTATATAAGGGACATTTCGTAAGGCGAAGAAATGAGAGTTTATAAACGAAAGTTGGCTTTATATGGGAGCTATTGTCGTTTCTCATAAGCTTACACAATTGTTTTACAAATCAGGAATTTATAAGTTTAACTTAACCTTATGGACCGATCATTATAAAATTTCTTTTAAACAATTTCTGAATATACATACATATCGATTCCTTATCGCAAGTTGTTTTCATGTTATTTGAGTTGTAATACCGATACCGAAATTCATATTGAAAGTGATTTTCGAAAGATGGCTTTATATGAAAACTTTGTATGTCTAAATATGGACTGATTCCAAAGTGGTCTATATGATTGCGTTAAACGATATGTATTTCATATATTATTCTATAGATCAGTTTCGGGAGGTTATTAGTATGGGGCTTATATGATATAATGAACTGATTTTAAATGGTAACAATTTAGAGACCGAAATAAGCGTTTGGGTCCAATTAAATTACGTTGTCTTGGGAACGCAGACAATATAAAATCTATTCAGAAGGTGATTCTGAGTTGATCGAAACACTTAAAGCTTGATGTAGGACTATTAATTTTATCGATATGACGTTCAAATATTTTACTACTATTATAGACAAATTCTCTACTACAAAACTGCCCACATACAAGTACTTTTTCTAGGCCACTTACATAAAAACACACATTAAAAAGAGTCTACTTATATTCAAACATAAATACCAACTTGAACAAATGTGAATGTGCATACATTAGGGTGATAACCACAAACAGACTTGTAAGAGTAAGAAAGAAATTAATGAAACGAATAACTTTTAGACAACAAAAAGCTAAAATAGTTTTTATCATGTTTATGTAGAAAACCCTTAATATTTAACAATTTAAAAAAAGTTATCTCCCTAATATATGTAAGTACCATATATACTAGTACTTATTCTGCAGTAAATCCACAAAAGCAGTTAGTGTTAAATGCCCTTAAGCGACCTTCTGACAAAAACTAACAACTGCAACAAGACTACTAACTACTACTGCATTCGTATTGCTGCTACTCAACATCGTCATTTGTAAGTTCATTCATTCATAACCCGCTCCACTCTGAAATTTTGTTCAAGCTGAAGGGAGGTAACATACATTTATACAACAACATATTTAACCATGTCTAATTTTAACTTTTCATTTGCTTGTACTTTTCTTTTTCTTGTAGAAAAATGACAGAAAAAAATTATATACTTTAGTATATTTAATATAAAACTAAAAATACTAAAAGTGTGGAGAGGGTAAGAAAATTATTAAAACTAAAAAAACTTACTCTGGTTTTAATGCCGTTATTTTCCTCGGCACACACCACCATACGCTCACGTACCCCAGGACCACACAGACGACTGCATGGACTCCAGTCATCAGCTATCCATCTGAAAGCAAACGTTTGTATAGACATAAATTTAGTAGTTGTTAGTTGGTAAATGTTAGAATATGAGTTGGTGAATTTAATTAAAATTAAGGAACAAGTTAGAGTTATAAAATGTTTAAACTAAGCAAATTATCTTAATTTCGTAACAAATTAGATAGTGCGTTCCTTAGAATTGAATGCATATGGGAGTTGCAACACCATTTTTCCAAATGTTCAGAATGTCTGCTCTAATGGTTTCCCAGATAAACGAATTTTTGTATTTGATTCATATGGGAGGTATCACGCCCCTTATTTTTTTCTGCCAATATATTACACAAATGCTCTCACAGGTGTCAAAGTTGTTCAAGTAAATTTTAAGGATTTTAACTCTAACAGTTTTCCAGATATACGAATTTTTGTATTTAATTTATATGGGGGTGCCACGCCCCCTCTAGCTAATTCTTCCATTTGCATCGTGAATATTAAAACTGATACTAAAGCGGCTTCGACAACATTTGACAACTGTTTCATTTTCTCAGTTATATTAATTTAATACTTTCTTTATGTGGGAATTGACCGCCCACTACCGCCAATTCGCTCATTTTATACCCAAATGTGTCTTATGTATCTGAGTGTTGCATGTCCAAAGTTGTAGAACTAACGGTTTCCCAGATATACAATTTTTTGTATTTAGTTCATATGGGAGGTGCCACGCCTATTAGTACAAGAATCGAAACGCGAATTTCTTTGCTAATTTATAACTTTGATTTAAGGAACTCTGAGGCTTCTAGAATATGATGCACGTATTATTAATAAACAACTATGATTTATGGGCACAGAAGGCGGAAATGGGTTAAGGACACCACTTTAACAGGAAAGAAAGCATTTGTTACTATATGATGTCAATAGATATGCTTAAAGCATTCTTTGAACATTAAAAGATTTTTCCTTTTTTCATTATTTTTGTAGATTAGTTTGTAGTGTCCTTTTTCATCACATTTGACCTAATTTTCTCTTTAAAAAAAGGTAAATTAAAAATTTTTAAATTTATTTTTTTTGTCTAAAATCATCCATAAAATGTGTATGTCCTTAATTAGAATATTTAATATTTTTTTCGTTTGTCATTAAAAGTTGGTTTTTGCATGTTATTTGCAAAACTTTAATTATAGTTAAACCTGCTTCCAAACATTAAATTACATTTTGAGGTTTTGCAACCAGGAACATGGCAACACAAAAAACAACCTTAACAATAGTGAAAACCAAAGGAAATCTAAAATGTTTAAAACACTTACATTTTCCTTAACACTCCCACTCTCTTTTATAATTTTGCAATAAAACCACACAAACTAACTAATACTTTCACATGCAGGCATAAAACGTTACATATCTTAAGGTCTCTCAACGTTTAAATGTAACTCTCTTCATAGCAAGACATTAAAGCAGAGATCGGCATAAAGAGCTCATAAAGCTATTATTCTTTCATGTTTGCTTATTTCTTATGATTTTCTCATATATGTATTTCGTTTCCTAAAGGTTATGAAAGCCTATCACTGCTTTCTTAGCAGCAAGTGCAAGCTGATTTTGAAAAGTTTTAAGTATTTGTTTAAGCAACTTACCTAGGAGGACAGGTATGAGTATTACACAACTCTACGGATGGCTCCGGACGATTAGCTACATTACAGAGAGCATCATCTACTTCTGCACCAGTGACACGACTACGACATGCAACACGAGACATCTTGTAACCTTAAAATGCAAAAGGGAATAGTAAAAGAAAACACAAACACTTAGTAAAATATTTCTGCTATATACGGTGGAAAACAGATGAAATAAACAATATTTCTTTTTCTTCTTTTCTACGATTTAAATGCAAATTTAAGACAAATAAAATCAATAAAAAGAAAAAAACCCAATTTAACACCAAAAGTACAGAAAGAGTAAATCTGAAATGTTTTTAGCATTTCACAGTTCCCTGCAGGTGTTGTAAAGAAAAAGTGGCTTAAGTGGTTTATGTTAAAGTCTTCTACTACTTAGTTCAGAAGTCTTTTGTGTTAAAGACAAATCCAGCATTAACTTATTTTGGTTAAAGGTAAATATGTATGTTAAATTTTACCATCTTAATCTTTTGTATTTATGTATATAACTATATTTAATAATAAAAGCTACTTAGTGAGGGTAACTAGTTTAAATAACCTCGAGGGTAATTCAAATTTATTTAACAAAACATTCTTAAAAGTATAAGTAAAACTTTTAGACTACATAAGTTGTATTTTGCAGGAGGGTCGTAGATAAGTGAAATGCTAATGGAGATTTTGAAGAATTTAGTCAAAAATTGTTTTGAAGGTTTGTTGAGTAGTAATAAATATTATTTAAATGTTATGATGATGTTTCATTCATATTTGAGATTTTCTTAAAGAATTTTAAACAAAACATCTCCTAACTGCCAATTTAATTTTAACACGACTTAATGAAATGTTTCAGTAAAACCGTCAAAATATCTGTTAAACTTTTTAACATCCTTAAGATAAATTACCAAATTAGAAAAATACACAAAAAATTTTATTAAATAATTCAAATTGTAGTAAAAGTTTGTAAGTTCTTTTATTAAAAAATAAATTAAAAACAGAAAGTAATAATCTATGGAACGAGTTTAGTCAATAAAGTATAAAGCCAGGTACACATTGATAAAATATTTGATAAAAAACTATAAAAATATTTATATATTCTCAGTAAAAACATAGCAATAACATGTGCTTTCCCAAAAACTTACATTTCAATGACCACTACATATCACCAGCATTACTTAGAAGGAGTCTAGTAATGACTTACAAACAACTAGATACATAAGTAGTTACTTTTTAGCCTTGGCAAACGGAAAATATTATATAAGTATAAGTGTGAGCTTACGTTGGTGTGAATTTATTGAAGCTTATAAAAGAGCTCTTTGCCTATCACTGGTTAAAAAGAAAGCTAGAAAAAGCTTTTAATGAATCTTTTGAGATCACATTTTTTTCATCAAATATTTCATAAATGTGAAGAAATATTAAATTTATCATTAATAAACATCTAACAATATTCGTTTGGAAAATTTTGCTCTTTTATGTTCCTTCTCTCTCTAGGATTTTTGTTACTTAGAAAGCCTTTAGGGCAAAAAGAGGTTAGAAACTTTTCTTCTTTTTTTTTTAGAACTTATAAAATTTTGGTTTTTATTATTAAAGGTTTTTCGTTGTTGGCATAGAAAATAAACTCAACATGTCAATAAAACAATGAAGAGACGATAGAAGAACAAAATTTAAAATAAAAAGAGTTAAAATTTGAAATTGTTTTAAAATGCAAATTCGTTATAATAAAAATGTCGCCATAGTGATAATACCAAAGAAAAGAGTTCATTAAAATTTAAAGTTGGTAAAAAATGTTCATGTTTTATTTACAATGAAGATATCATAGAATATTATAGAATAGAAGTAGAATATTTAAAACTAAAATAAAGCAAAAATTTTAAATCTATTTAATTAAATATTTGAAACTGTTATGATTTGTAACCATTTTCTGTAGTTGTTTAGTTTTTTATATTTCCAGTCGCTGACAATATTTCGTTTTAATCCTTTGTCTGCCATGACAGTATAAATATGCGTTCTAGACACTTCGAATATACACATACATTTGAAATCCTTAGCTGTATCATTATTTTGTCAAAGAATTTTTACTTTAAACAAGTTGAATTTGTTACATGTAAATAAATACATACGAAATGAGACAGACACATGTTACAACTGCGAGACAGAATATATTTGAATATTTACATAAACATTTGGATTACCTAAAAAGTGTCTTATCTTAAAAATGAAGGTTTTTAAACTGAATACATCAAAATATTCCTAAGCTGTTCAGATAAGTGAACGATTGGAGAATGTAAATAACTTTATGGAGACCTAAACTTATTTCAACTAGATTAGTGTACTTTAAGCTGTTATACCATTAAAATAGTTTTTTTCAAAACATGACTTAAAAGATTCAAAGTTTTTTTTAAATATACATATATACATTTCTGTTTTAAGTCACTATTGCAGTAAAGGCGTGATATGTATGATAACAGTAAGTAATCTCTTTTAGTACAAATTCTAACCATTAATGTTAACGTTCTTGCATTATTAATGCAGCCTTTGGCAAATCGATGTTTATGTACGATATAACACTTGAAGGTAAGTGATACTTAATACACATACATTTACATATTTTACATTTGAAATACGGATATCCCAGAGAACAGAAGTTTTTGAATCATTGTAAAATTTGTTAGAGAAAAAGATGTTTGAATATCTATTTTCAGCATCTTGTCTCTAAAAAAATTCAAATGATATGAAATTATCTCAAACCTAAGTAAAAGTTTAATGAACAAAAAGGTAAACCCTAGAGCAATTTTTGTATCCTACACCGCTATAGCGGGAAGGGTATTATGCGTTTGTGCTGATGTTTGTAACACCCAAAAATATTGGTCCTGCCTTAAAGTATACCGATCGGTTCAGAATCACTTTCTAAGTCGATTTAGATATGTCCGTCCGTCTATCCGTCCGTCCATCCGTCTGTGTGTCCTAGTAACCCTTGTGCGCACTCTACAGGTGGGAATTTTCAAGATAATTTGATGAAATTTAGCACATACTCTTTTTGACCCAAGGATGAAGCTTATGTAGCCCCCATACAACCATACCACCTGAATAGAGCTTCTGATCTCATAAATATGTTAAATGTTCTTGTATAACTTCAAAAATCGGCAAAACTTAGTTTTATACAAGTCTTAATGATACTGTGGATTTTTGTAATGATCGGCCCTTATTTAACCCTATCCCCCATACAAAGTCCCTTTCAGAAAATGACTTGATGGTCAAAATTTACTTATAGACCAGAATATTATTATCATTAAAATTTAAAAGGATAGGACCATATTAACCCCCTGCCCCCATATAACCCCTCATTTAGAAAGTTTCTTTTATTTCATATGGTGTAGGGTATCACATGGTCGGCCATGCCCGACTATAAATTCTTACATGTTTTGATTTTAAATTATTCTCAAGTTGTAATCAAACTTGGTTGAAAAAGTCCTTAATTCCTAAACTTTGATCAAACTTTATGTGTTTGCTGGGCTTTAGAAATTTGTTTGTTTGTGTTTAAATGTGTTGGTGTGTATTTACTCTGAGAGGATGTGTGTCAGAATTTCTTTATTTGTATCAGTATTTAAACCTGTTTTTTAGACTTGCTACTCTGAATTTTTCTCAACAGACTTTAGTATAAAGGATTTATTTTTTTTACTTGTAACAAGTAGCTCTCGATTTCTTTATAACCTGGTATTATGTTTGCACATGTGAACATAGATGTCTGCATATGTATATGCCTATACATATGTATAAATAGATGTACATCCATACTTAGGTATATATTGATACTTGTAGGTAGGCTTTATTTCAAAGTGTGTCTACTGATTTTTTTTAAGTAAGAACAATTTTTGCAAATTGTGTTTAAATATTTCTAACGTTTTATTATTTATCGAGTTCATTGCATTCTTTATTGGTAAGTAAATCCATGAATTTATAAATTCATGTAAATATACACAAATTTGAAGTTGTCTTTACACGTTTAAAAGTTCAACATATTGTTTAAATCGACTTATTTATACACACATACATCTGATGCTTTCGATAAGTGGGCTAAACAAATGCACCGACAATGTTAAATCATCTATTGGAACCACAATTTATAAATGGCATTACAGATGTATTGACAAACTTATAATCATTTAGATGGAACTAGTAAAATAAGTTCACTTGTTTTACTTAACATTAACTCAAGCATTCATTGAAGCTTAATAAAGTTAATGATGGTTTATTATAGGAATTTTTTATGTAATAACTTTATTAATACAATGAGCAATTAATATTTACCTTTAGGGCTTTATTAAATTAAATGTCATAAGCATAAAATAATATCTACTAATTACAAATAAATTGAATAAAATTATTAAAATTGATTAGCTGTCCATCCATCCATTGACAAGTCAAAAAAAAGTTCTCTAAATAATTGACACCAATAAATTAAAGTGATTAGAACTGTGTTTTGATACAATAATTTATATAGGGACTATAATTAATTTTTAACAAATTATTAATACAGTATTAGCCATAGGCAAGGTCAACACATGTCTTTAAATTAAAAATTCTATTTAAAATTTCCTACATTTTCTGTTCAGAACTTTTTATATTTTTAGTTAATGGTTTCTGTAAAACTTATAAATATGTCTAAAGACACTTGTATGTAAATGGTGTATAAAAATTTACATAAAAAACCATATAAATATTTATATACTTGCCAACATACAAAAGTTGATGACGTTTATTGTCACGCTAAAACAATTTATTATTAATAAGTATACACGACATTTTTATTTGAGTATTTGTAAAAAAAAGGATACACTCATCCTTGCATGTGTACAATACTGGAGTGGGTGTGTGTGTCAGTTTAGCAGTTAGTTTGTATTGTGTGTCTGCCTTTATTTTTTTGTCAATCATTGATGTAACAGTATAAATTGTTATAATTTATTACATTAAACTTTTCAATTTTAGTCGATTTTTTTCCTTCCTTTTGTTTCTGTACAACTGAAGTATGTTGCGTGTTAAGTTGCGTATATTTCATACAAACGCTTCTTGCATTTTTTAAGAATACAAACGAAATAGTTTATTGTTTATATTAGTTTAAATTGTTTGTATTTTCATTTAAATATCAAGAAACAAATAATTTTACTAATTCTTTTCTATTATATTCTTGTTAGATTAATACTTTATTCCATGAATATTGTATAAAGGAGTATAATTTGTTCTTGCTGTTTGTTCTTATTGATGACATTTAAATATATTATTGATTTTATTTGAAGGTTATTTTAACTATATTGAAATTGTTTTATTAATGAATTATTTTTTTATGCAAGGTATCATGAGTTTTAGATTTCCTTTGTTGACTTTGAAATGGTTATCAATTTATTATAGCCTAGTCGCCACTAGAACTGAACTACAACCAAACAAGAACTGAACTAGAACTGAATTAAAACTGAATTAGAACTGAACTAGAACTGAACTAGAACTGAACTAGAACTGAACTAGAACTGAACTAGAACGGAACTAGAACTGAACTAGAACTAGAACTGAACTAGAACTGAACTAGAACTGAACTAGAACTGAACTAGAACTGAACTAGAACTGAACTAGAACTGAACTAGAACTGAACTAGAACTGAACTAGAACTGAACTAGAACTGAACTAGAACTGAACTAGAACTGAACTAGAACTGAACTAGAACTGAACTAGAACTGAACTAGAACTGAACTAGAACTGAACTAGAACTGAACTAGAACTAGAACTGAACTAGAACTAAACTAGAACTAAACTAGAACTGAACTAGAACTGAACTAGAACTGAACTAGAACTGAACTAGAACTGAACTAGAACTGAACTAGAACTGAACTAGAACTGAACTAGAACTGAACTAGAACTGAACTAGAACTGAACTAGAACTGAACTGAACTAGAACTGAACTAGAACTGAACTAGAACTGAACTAGAACTGAACTAGAACTGAACTAGAACTGAACTAGAACTGAACTAGAACTCAACAAGAACTGAACTAGAATTGAACTTGAGCTGAATTATTAAAGGAACTTTTTTTAGTGATGTTCTGGTTTATTTGTTATTTATTAAAGTTTTTCGCTAATTTTTTTTTCATGGAAAGATTTTTTGATTATTCTCATTAATATGACATGATTTTACGTTAATTCTCCATTTTCTGTAAATAAGGTAAAATACAAACTTTACATTTTGTTGAAAAGTATTGATTGTAAGTAAGATAAAAATATATTCGTGATTTATTTCTTGCTTTTAATATTTAACATATGCTCTGTTTAAATCATTGAGAAAATTATTTTCACACGTACACGTTTAAGTAAATATGGATTCACTAGGTGTCTGCTTAAGTTTGTCTGTTTATTTTCCGGTCTTCTGTAGTAGTTTATATGTGTCTATTTGCTTAACGAATCATCCATGCAGTAAACCACTCATGCAACCCAACCAATCATTTATACATACTTTCAACCAAGTAACCACCAGCCTTCCTTCATTGATATTTACATATACATAAACATTATGTTTTACAGGGAGAAGGAAAAGGACACACAATTGCTTAAATCAAATATGGCAAGAAAGATAATATGAAATGCAAACATTTAAGTGTGAATACAAGCAGTGTGTTTCCTTTGCTGGCAAACTGGTGAATGTGTGTTGAAAGGAAGGAAATACATTTTCTTAATAATTTACATTTTATATTGATACAAAAAATCAGGGTAAAATTTCTGATTTCTCTGAAAAATATGTGACTAAACAGCAGACTAAACAGACAACGAAATTTTATAGCAAAAGGATGACATGAAATATTGTCATTCATTTCAAAATAAAAAAAACATTTGTAAGTGTATCGTATAAGTATTAAATTGTTTGTTATGTTATCATTTAAAATGGAAAATCCCATCATAATTGTAGCATATCGATGAAGGAAGCATATAAAATACTTATGATTGTCATTGGTACCATAAATAATAGAAAAAATAATAAAATGATAAATCTAAATAATATAACAGCTACTTACCACCACCACATGATACCGAACACAGCGACATTGGTGCTATCTCCCATTGATAATGTGTTTGTGAACAGGAGCTGCCATCGCCACCGCAAACACCACAACTGTCGACCTTTTTTGTTGAACCAATTTTTAAATCGCAACCAACGCGCTAAAAACAAACAAACAAATAAAAATATAAACGTTATTTGTAAATAAAATAAATGTTCGTTAAATAAATATGCATATATACAACTCCAACGTAAACTAATACAGAAATAGACTGACAGTAAGAAATGTTTTCTGTAACAAAAAATAAACAAGAACAAAAAGCATTATAAATATGTAAATAAGTTTCAAGTATCAAAATACAGGTATTTATGTCTTCTTATAGTCATACAATTGTGGTTACAAAAAAAGTTGTAAAAACGACAGGACCAGCACTTTGTTGTTGTTACAGTTAATGTCACAAACAAATAAAAAATGCTCGAAAAAACGCTTCAAAGTATTTCTTACCAAACGGCGACATCTTATGTGTAATAAATCAAAAATGATAATCACAGCATTAACGACACGATAAAGCTGCCTAAAAGCATACTACACTTTAAAAATATTGCCCTAAACGGTGGAGGAGCAATGATAGTATATAGAGGAGAATTTTAGAAAACAAACATGTCAAAGTCATTTAGATTTCAAGATAAGGAAACATAATAAATTAGTCTAGTTTGCTTTTTATACTTTTTTGTAGTCATTAAAAAAGCATATCCTCCGGCTGATAACTTTAAAATTTGGGTTCTATGATTATATATAACTAAACTAGACCTAACTACAACTGAACTAGAACTGAACTAGAGCTGAACTAGAACTGAACTAACTAGAACTGACTAGACTGAACTAGAACTGAACTAGAACTGAACTAGAACTGAACTAGAACTGAACTAGAACTGAACTAGAACTGAACTAGAACTGAACTAGAACTGAACTAGAACTGAACTAGAACTGAACTAGAACTGAACTAGAACTGAAACTAGAACTGAACTAGAACTGAACTAGAACTGAACTAGAACTGAACTAGAACTGAACTAGAACTGAACTAGAACGGAACTAGAACTGAACTAGAACTGAACTAGAACTGAACTAGAACTGAACTAGAACTGAACTAGAACTGAACTAGAACTGAACTAGAACTGAACTAGAACTGAACTAGAACTGAACTAGAACTGAACTAGAACTGAACTAGAACTGAACTAGAACTGAACTAGAACTGAACTAGAACTGAACTAGAACTGAACTAGAACTGAACTAGAACTGAACTAGAACTGAACTAGAACTGAACTAGAACTGAACTAGAACTGAACTAGAACTGAACTAGAACTGAACTAGAACTGAACTAGAACTGAACTAGAACTGAACTAGAACTGAACTAGAACTGAACTAGAACTGAACTAGAGCTGAACTAGAACTGAACTAGAACTGAACTAGAACTGAACTAGAACTGAACTAGAACTGAACTAGAACTGAACTAGAACTGAACTAGAACTGAACTAGAACTGAACTAGAACTGAACTAGAACTGAACTAGAACTGAACTAGAACTGAACTAGAACTGAACTAGAACTGAACTAGAACTGAACTAGAACTGAACTAGAACTGAACTAGAACTGAACTAGAACTGAACTAGAACTGAACTAGAACTGAACTAGAACTGAACTAGAACTGAACTAGAACT
Source organism: Lucilia sericata (assembly GCF_015586225.1). Lineage (NCBI taxonomy): Eukaryota > Metazoa > Arthropoda > Insecta > Diptera > Calliphoridae > Lucilia > Lucilia sericata. Next base: position 754,813 of record NW_023994101.1, read on the forward strand.
GAACTAGAACTGAACTAGAACTGAACTAGAACTGAACTAGAACTGAACTAGAACTGAACTACTGAACTGAACTAGTGAACTACTGAACTAGAACTGAGCTAGAACTGAACTAGAACTGAACTAGAACTGAACTAGAACTGAGCTAGAACTGAACTAGAACTGAACTAGAACTGAACTAGAACTGAACTAGAACTGAACTAGAACTGAACTAGAACTGAACTAGAACTGAACTAGAACTGAACTAGAACTGAACTAGAACTGAACTAGAACTGAACTAGAACTGAACTAGAACTGAACTAGAACTGAACTAGAACTGAACTAGAACTGAACTAGAAACTGAACTAGAACTGAACTAGAACTGAACTAGAACTGAACTAGAACTGAACTAGAACTGAACTAGAACTGAACTAGAACTGAACTAGAACTGAACTAGAACTGAACTAGAACTGAACTAGAACTGAACTAGAACTGAACTAGAACTGAACTAGAACTGAACTAGAACTGAACTAGAACTGAACTAGAACTGAACTAGAACTGAACTAGAACTGAACTAGAACTGAACTGAACTAGAACTGAACGAGAACTGAACTAGAACTGAACTAGAACTGAACTAGAACTGATCTAGAACTGATCTAGAACTGAACTAGAACTGAACTAGAACTGTTACCTAGAACTAAACTAGAAATTAACTAGAACTGAATTAGAGCTAAACTAGAACTGAACTATGATTGAGTATCCTCAAAGAAACATTTTAACATATTTGTTACTGAAAACTTTTATTAATTATTTTCAGTGTATTCATATTTTCTTTACCTCTGTTTGTGAATTGATTTATTTTTTGTGATTTATTTAAAGTCTATGGTTTTTCGTGGGTTGGTTTTTTGTGTGCAAGAACTTGAAATTGTTTTTATTTCAAAAATTTTAGTTACCTTAACATTTTGACTACTAAGCCGGTTTAATAGTCAGAGTCATACTGACATGCTAACACCCACTTTTGTTTCAGCCTAATAATATATAATTCCTGCATATACATATACATACAAACTTACATAAAAGTAAATACCAAGGATTTTAAAAATAAAAATAAAAACAATAATAACAACAGCAACCACTTGAAATATGATCCTTACAAATGTAACTGTAAACCAAAATAAAAACACTTAAACATTTAAGTCTACTAATACAGATATACAAATTTACAAACCGCAAACGACATATTGGCATTTATTACAACAAATTGGGACTCATACTGTACCGAAACATAGCCAATGATTTGTTATTATAAAACAAATACATATATAAAATAATTTTATAAGAAAGAAAACAAAACCGAAAATGAATAAATATAGGATTTGTTTATGACTACAAGGAAAGAGCTAAACATGGGGGAGGGTGCCAATGTTGCTATTGGTTTTATAACGAATTATAACAATAAACATAATAATGATATAAATGAATATATTTCTTATTATGGTTGTGTTTTATTGTAATATTTTTAAGTGGCGTCTCAACTGTATTCTACCACCCAGAGAGTTTAAATCTTAAATGTTATAAGAAAAAGTTTATACAAAAGACAAAATCTTAACAAAAATAAAATAAATAATAAATGTGCTGACTGCAATGAAAACAATGTTTTTTTACAAACATACTTTTTCTTTTAAGAAATTAGGCAACAACAGAAAAGTTTTTATGTTTTTTTGGAAATTTTAGAACAATAATAAATAAATATGTTTTTGTTTTCAAAGATTATTTTTAGCAAAAATCTAAGCAAATAAAACAATTTTTTATTGTAACAAATATAGGCTTTTAAGCATGAGATAAGAAAAATCTCAACAAACTTACTTGACATTTTCCTTGTATACACATGTCCAAACTACCGGAACGACAGCGAGTACCATCTAAAACTCTGGGACTTAATTGTACAACTACGCTTAATTCATCATAGTGCTCAGAATCGTCTCCGGTGGTTTCAGGCGAAATATCATCGGTTAAATGGGCAGGACGACCTCTGGAAAAGATAAATTATGTAAATTCGTATTGGGGTTAATTTCTTTGGTAATAGGTAGCGTATACTTGTTTTCTTATAATTAAATAATACTCATACGTCACGTGGTTTTACATAGATAATTATTACAACAATAATACACTCTAGGGGACTTTAAAGTATTGAAAAGCAATTATAATCATATGTTTAACTATTATAAACTACTTTTATGAATTTATCTTGTTGGTGGACTCTGATTTACAGTTTCTGTAGTTTATTTTTTTTAATATTTGCTTAGTGTTATAGTTATATTTATTTAACTTATGTCTTTTTCGTATTAAAAATTTACATGTAATTTTTATTTGCAGTAAATTAAAAAAAAAGTATGTTAAATTTTATTTCCAACAGATTTTTGTAATTCAAATAAATTATATTATTTTTAAATATTAAGCTTATTGTGAGTTAGTGCAAATATGATATTAAAACAAATAAATAGAAAAATAATATTTATAGTTTCAGCATTTAATTGACTATAATATTGTTATTTATACAAAACAATTATTTGCATAAAATTAAATATTAAAAAAATTAAAAAAACAACAACGACATATTTTATATCATTCGTTTGGAATTTGAGACTATTTGTGTAAAAATATCTAAAATTTTTAATAAAAAACATTCTTCAGTCTTGAATGAATATAAAAATTATAAAGAAATTTTTATTGAAAATACTTAAAAATAAAGAAAGTTTCTTATTGGCTATCAACCCTCCTTCAACTCCCAAAAAAAAAAAACGATTTGAAAATTTAAAAGTTATTTTTTTTGTCATTTAACTTTGAGATGTTACAAATCAGAAGTCATTTTAACTTCACCTGCTGTAGTTTACCATTTATTTGATTCATTTTAATTTATATATTAACTATTTAAATCTTTAATTACTTTATATAAACAAATATAAATAGATACAAATAAATATATATGTAAATATAAACATAAATAAACTATACAATTTATTTACAATTTTGCTAGAAAAATAGAAATTACAAATAATTTATTTGTTAAATTTATTTTCAAACAAAAAAATACATATTTGTATTTTTATAGAAATATTGTTATTTATTGCAAATTATTTGTATTTATTTTGCTACATTTCATATGAAAGTATTTAACCACAAATATGAAATAATTTACCACAAATGAACTGAAAAATCAGATTGAATACAAATTTATAGAAAATTTTCTCTAACACATACATACATATAATGATTTATAAAACAATTTTTTTTCTGATATTTTTATTTAAAATAAAATTTATTTCTTTAGTGATAAAAACGTTGGCAGAGTTTCAAATGTTATAGGGTTAAAGGTGCAGCCGCAGTTAATAAACATAGCACCGAAAATATGTGCTGAAATATGTATGTATGTAGCATTTAAACCACAACATAATTTATGTTTATTTATTGTTGTTTTTCAGCAAAAAAGGGCCAATGCCATGGTATGTCCCGTTTAAGGCAGCACAACAAATAACAAACAGTCAAATGTCAGCAGCATTCCATAGGAATAATGAAAATAAAATTTAAAAAATTGCACACCTCTAAATATTTATTTTACAACTCTAGAGAAAAACCTTTTTAGCTGCTTGCACCCCCCACTATAGGTGGCTGCCACATGACATATGAGTTTTATTTGTCAGGATCAAATATTACAAAAAAAAAAAAAAAGAACAAAACTTAAAATTCATATGAATTTTTCACATTTTTCTCCTTGTTTTTTACCTGCAAGTTAGTGCACAGGGCTCTACGTAATCATAGTGCGGTGTCCATTTATACAAAGTTCCATCATATGGCACATCGTTGTTGGCAGAACATTGTTGGGCTCGAAAATCCAATTTTTCCGGACATGGTTGCATATTACAAATACGATAGCGTACACTGTCACCTTTACAGCCATTGGCATTTTGACAGCGACGTATTTGTTGCATAACACCACCATCACAGGTGCGCGAACACGTTGACCATTCTGACCAGGAGGTCCAACCGCCCGAACCAGAATTGCTATTGCTAGAACTACTACTACTACTGCTGCTACTGCTGGATGAGGGTACACTTTTAGCTGAACGCTTTTGCTGTGATGAAATACACTAGATTAAATTAATCAATAAATTCATGAAATAACCACTAGAAGACGAATTTTTATATTAATATTTAGAGTGAAAGAGTTCAACTTACTTCTAGTTCGTTTTCCAAATCGGTGGCTGTACTCCAGGTATTATCAAAGGCTTGGCTGGCATTTAATTTTTTAGCCACAGAGGCATTATCAATGAAGAGTATTAACTGCAAATAAACAAAAGCAAATAGACATTTTAATTCAATGATAAATTTTAAGGTTTTATTTAGTTAACTTAAAAAAATCTGTTGTTTTTTTTAATTAATATATTAATTTTATTTTTTATTTATTTTTATGTGCTATTTAGTGTTATCTAAGTTTGATCCTTGCTAATTTTGTTGTTTTTTTATAACTTTTCCTTTCATTTTTTGCTCTAAACAAAACTATCATTTACCAACTGACATTATTAACAAGAGCAACATGCGGCTACTTCCGTTTCCGGTTTCCTTATAAGTAGACGTTGTGTACTGCTCACAGTTCATTCTTAGACTTTATACTTCTTTTATTTGACCTTTTCTACTCATTCTAGAATCATTAATTTTCTGTTGGTTTTTGTTTTAGTGAAAACTGAAACTAAACCTGAGTCTTAGAATATTTCTACACTTCATAAAAATTTGCACTTTTTCATGCAGTACATTTATACCCTGTAGTACGGAGTGAATGTCATAAACTAGCGCTTTCATTTAGTACTTATAATTACCTTCTCTATAGATGAATAAGGCACACTAAAGTGTTAAACTTCCTGTATACGAGTCAAACAAGACTTGGGAATAGTAATATCTAAAGGACATTACTATAACTGCTGGGTTATGTGTCTAGCTTATGAACACTTGCCTTGTTATATTATGAAATGTTGTTTCTTTGCTGTTAGCTTTCATTTCATTCCATCTGCCCGGCTTGTCTTGTTGCAATGCCATACACGTTGCCGGAAAATTTGTTATTTACCCCAATGGACGCGAGCAAGCGTGTCAGTATTACTTACACAACAACAATAGTGTCTGTCATATATGTTTAAGAGCCAAAGGAAGATTTGGTATACAACATTTCCACATACACTAACTGATACTGACACATATAAACAAACTAACATCCAGACACTTATAGAAGGACAGACAATCAAGACAAAAACAACAAATTAAATATTTGTGTTGTACAAACACGATTAAAAATTGAATACAAGGATAATGAGTAATCATGATGGGACATGTTGGATTTTTACTTTTGGCTGAAGAATATTTAATTAGTAGTAAAAAACAATTTAAATTAAATGAAGGAGTCACTCAACAAATATATACACAACAAGATGAAGTTCATGCATTAAACTTGGTGATGCTGCTTTAATCTTCACATGGTCTAGTTCAAGATTGCAGAGAGCACGAATTTTAATCGGCTTATTATACAAGCACAACCACGAATACTCAAAAAGAAACAACAAAAGTCGGAAGCACTACTTCGCCGATTTAATTTTACTCTCTTTAAAATATTTTTCATCTGCTGCTTTGAATAAGTTTGAAAAGAAAACTTTAAAGTGCAATTTCTACTTTCTGTAAGATACTAAAAGAGAACTGTTTCTTGACCTCCGATTGCTATTTACATAACTAGTTCCCTGCTCAATAACTTCATTCGCAATTATGTATTTTAATGAAATATTTTCCACATCACTAGACATTTGAAAGACACTTTTTAATATTATAAAAAATACTGTATACAACATAAAGTGCAAGTAAACCCTTCTTGTTGTTTACAGGCATTCCTGATTTTTTGTTTGTTTTTGCAATATTTAACCCAAATACACTGGCAGAAAAAGGGAACAGGAATACAAGTAAGGGTGTAAATAAAGCAGTCTAGACTTTATAACGAGACAATTGTGTTGAAAAGTTAAATATGTAAACATATGTGTACATCATTGTAGACTTAAAAAAATTGTTAACAATGGTTGTGTTTAAGCTGCCTGAAGGTTATTAAAGTTATAATTGGACTATATGTATATTTATATGTATATTTGCTATTTAAGAAGAATATGAGTGAAATATTACTTAAAAGAGTAAATATGCATACTTGAAACAAATTAAGCTTAATAAAAGCAATTTTCATACTGATAGCTTTCTACTGTGATAAAATATGGAGAAGGACTATAGACTAGACTATAGACTAGACTATAGACTAGACTATAGACTAGACTATAGACTAGACTATAGACTAGACTATAGACTAGACTATAGACTAGACTATAGACTAGACTATAGACTAGACTATAGACTAGACTATAGACTAGACTATAGACTAGACTATAGACTAGACTATAGACTAGACTATAGACTAGACTATAGACTAGTCTATAGACTAGACTATAGACTACTATAGCCTAGACTACACACTAGACTATAGACTAGAATGTAGTCTATAAACTATAGACTAGACTATAGACTAGACTATAGACTAGACTATAGACTAGACTATAGACTAGACTATCTAGACTATAGACTAGACTATAGACTAGACTATAGACTAGACTATAGACTAGACTATAGACTAGAGACTATAGACTAGACTATAGACTAGACTATAGACTAGACTATAGACTAGACTATAGACTAGACTATAGACTAGACTATAGACTAGACTATAGACTAGACTATAGACTAGACTATAGACTAGACTATAGACTAGACTATAGACTAGACTATAGACTAGACTATAGACTAGACTATAGACTAGACTAGACTAGACTATAGACTAGACTATAGACTAGACTATAGACTAGACTATAGACTAGACTATAGACTAGACTATAGACTAGACTATAGACTAGACTATAGACTAGACTATAGACTAGACTATAGACTAGACTATAGACTAGACTATAGACTAGACTATAGACTAGACTATAGACTAGACTATAGACTAGACTATAGACTAGACTATAGACTACTAGACTATAGACTAGACTATAGACTAGACTATAGACTAGACTATAGACTAGACTATAGACTAGACTATAGACTAGACTATAGACTAGACTATAGACTAGACTATAGACTAGACTATAGACTAGACTACACACTAGACTATAGACTAGAATGTAGTCTATAAACTAGACTAGACTTTCAAATATTATTAGCTTTTGGTTCAGAGAACTTACAAATGGAAATCTTTTTTAATAGTCTTCAGATAGGTTTCTTCATATTTACTAAATTTAAAGAAACTTGCTTCTGCAATTTCAGATCTGCTTTTTAAAGCTACACAAAAGGTTTGAATTAACTAGAGTTTATGAAAAAAATAAAAATCTTTATTTAGAACAGATTCAAGAACAGAGTACAGTATATAATGTACAAAATATTATGAGGTAAATATGTATCTCTATAGAAATTTAAACACAGCGTTAAAAATGTATATGTATGTATGTGTGTGTATAGGCAATCATAGTAAAATTTTATATTTTGTATATGTATATTTTTCCTACGTGTTTTTTTCTCTTATTTTCAATTTCAGTTTTTTTTTGAACACATAAATGGCAGCAAAGAAACTAACTAGAAAAAAGAAGGAAACAAATTGAAGAGAAGCAAGTTCATTTGGAATTCAGTAATTATTTATTTATAAGTTGAAACTGTTACAATAACTCATGCCAACAGCATCAACAAAGAAAAAACCACCAACCAAACAAAATCCATCGTATGTTGCCACAAACAACAACAAACCCAACAGAAAGTTCTAGTTGTTGTTAGGTAAAAAGTATACACATATACATACATACTTATATTTCTAGTTGTATAGGTATATACAAATATTTTATTATATAATAATCCTATTCTATTTACCATTGTGACGTCAGTCAACCTTATTTTACAATTTATAAGAGTGAGTGTGGTAATGGAGTAAAGACAAGAAATCCATGAAATCCTTGTGTTGTCAGTAATAAAGCCAATTTGCCTGAATGGTCCATTTTAGGAGGCAGGTCAGGAAATAATATATTTATAAATATAACAAGGAAATAGAAGTAATTATATCTGCATATATTTTGTAGAAAATCAACTATATTGGTTGCGAGAAAAATTAGAATTCCTAATCGCAATCATGAACAACGTTATGTGTTGAACACTGCCAATTTCGGTTTACAACTTGTAGTCTTTTCAGAGAGCAAAATGTATCTGTATTTTAAATTTCAAAGATTTTAATAAGTATCTAAGTAATACTTGGAGAATCAAGTTTTCTATTTTTACCATTTAATTTATTTTCTAAAAGAATTAACTTTTTCCAAACACCAATTTTTCCTGCTAAAGTTATCCAAACCATATTTGTCCTCTTGCCTTCATTTTATATAATTTTATATCCATTATAATGTTTTTATGTTTGTGTGTCCGTGTATCTTCATATAAACAAACAATTATTATATAAATGTATATATATGTTGTTGTTGTAGTTGTCTGTTTTTTGTAAGAACGTGTCTAGAATGTTGTCAGTCATCTATTAAACATGACAACAAACGTCAATCTAACACGCAAATGTATTTGGTAAAAACCTAACAATGTTTTGTACCCTACAACGTTAAAAAAATGCAGATTACTGTTTATGCTGGAGTTTGTAAGATCCAAAAATAATGGTCTGAGATATACCCTAAGTAAAAATTTTTTAGCCAATTTAATCAAGTTAATCCATTTGCAGCTTGCAATTTTAAAATTAGTTAAATGAAATTTGACAAACATGTATAACCATTGATTTTTGTTGCACCATTTCAAATAGCCCCTATATCTGGGCTTCCAAATTCTGAGAGGAGAGATCCACTCATATTGGAAACTCCTAATACGTCAATATACATTTCATAAACACATAATTGTACCCCATCCTTATTCTTTCCGCAAAAATTTCAATAAATATACTCATGTAGGGTATCATATGGTCCTTCATGCCTTATTAAACTTTATTACTTTATTTTTTTATACTTAAACTTACGAAAGGAAATACACAACAACAATTACTACAATGATGAAGAGAAAACGAATGTAAAACGTGTTTAAATCAGATCATAAAAACTTACCATATTTTTTGTTTTGTTTTGATTTTCGATATTGTTTTGAAAAACGCAAGACTCACAAGATACAAAAATACTCAATAGAAATACAACAACAACACTTTACCATCCCTCTTAATCAATTGTAGTGAACTGAACACTTTAACTTTTTTCGCAGACACATTGAGAGTTAGCAAATCCATGTACATAGAAAATATACCTTATCCACATCACTTTGACAGGCTTACGGTATAACAATGACAAGGGATGAAGCTTTTTCCTTCCTACCAGCAACATTAATGACAAAAAAATTTTAGGAAAAACAAAGAAACGTACGTTTACGTCTAACTATAGACAAGCGTAGTACAAAACGCAGGTTAACACAAAAAGTACTTTTTAAATCGTGATCATTTTAGAAAACAAAGTAAGACTAACAATGTGAAAACGTATTTGGTGGAAAATGAAGAAAAAATAATGAAAATCTTTTATTTGTTTCAAAACTAAGTGCAAACCAAATTTCGAAAACTTTTCAGTCTGCCTCTTTCTATTTCATATAACAACATCAATAACATGACTACAACAAAAACAGGATATAAAAATAAAATCGAATAAAAAAAAGGAGTTTGTTAAATAAATTATAGGTTTTTGTTTTTAAATTTGTTTGACTGACAGACATTATTTTGTCATTAATTCTATTTTTTTCTGATATTGTTTTTTTGCCTTTTTTATTATTATTTGTCTGAGATTTTAAATTTACATAGAAAGGAATACAAGTAGTCCCTTTTTTCTTGAAAAGGACAAAATGTTATTCAAACACATACATACATACATAAGTACATACATACATACTTATACAAACCAAGCTAAATTTTAACTCAAATGTTTGTAGGTTTATTATAAAAATGAAACTAAAATAATGAAGAGCAAGCTGTTATTTTCAAATGTTTCTCAAAGCGTGTTCAATTTTAGAGAAAAATTAGAGAATTTTACTTTTTCTCTAAATTTATATATACTGTTATTTAATTTTTTTAAAGTTTTGTGATTACGTTTGAAAATGATAAGGCCCATCATTTTTAAAACGTTAAATTTTTATAATAAATGAATAAAACCTTAATCAAAATTGTTTCGAAACTAAATCAATATTAATATAATCATTTTGATTGACACTGTTGCACAGACAATATTGAAGGTTAATATGAATACAAATGTACAGTGGCCAGTAAATTTTTAACTCAGAGACCAAAGTATAATGAATGTTGAATCCAGCATATGCTGCTTTATACACAGACCTGCATCATTTGAAGAGAGAATTATGCAACCCGTTAGGTATAGGATACATCAGTCCGTAAACCAACATCCTCTCCCCTCGATTTTGGGTTTAATCCACAGCCATTACGTGGATCCCGAAGGAACCTCAACCAACTGACCAGCCAGGACATAGTCCTGCGGGCAACTGGCCACCCGCCGAGGAGTGAAGTGACATCACCAGTATATAGTCCCGGCAGACTACAGGTACTCTGTTTTACCTTTTTACCCCGGAATTGCAATACACCAAGATGAGGGTCTTTCATAAAGGAAACATGCCCCAGGAGGAACCAAAGTATAATATTCTCAAGGATTGGACTGTTCTGAATCACAGATCCTAGCAATCAGAGTTTTCGAAAATCTCAATTTTTGAAACGTTATAACATCGTGAATGCGTCTTTATTTAGAAAAGTATACATTGATATGTGGGTTTAGATTTTTTTCCAATTATTTTGTTGGCCTGTGTTTTTAGGTTTTGAATATATCCTTTGGGGTGACCCAATTAGACAAAACTGTTATTGTCAGACTTTCGTCGAAATTAGATCCAAATATCTTGGAAGCATTTACGCAGAGGGAAAAAACCGGTAGAAAAGATACAATCCGTTATTAAAAGTGAGCTACCACGTTTCTTAACATTTAGTTAGCGGTAAGTGAGTATAGAACTTAAATAACAACTAGTTATAGTTTTGAAACCGCATCGTTGTCATTATTTGTGTCATGTTTGGCAATGCATCGTTATGATTTCGATAACGAATCGTTGTCTTTTCGACTAGATTTAGTTGTCACTTTGCTAACACATTATTATATTTTGGTTGATTTGATAACGTTGTGTATTTTTATATTTATGTTATTGTTTTGACAAATATCCGTACATACTTTAACAACGGATGTTATTGAAAAATTATAAACACTTTAGTGTCAATTTGGTACCATGCGTGTTTAATTTTAAAACGTCTTTTCTCCCTCTATGTATATACCAGATATTTTGTACTTTATGAACACTGAGTGAAATTTACTTGAACTACGTTCAATTGAGTTTTTGTATACCGAACATTCGTTTTTATACATGTATAGGTTTAGGAACGTGATACTCTTTGTCTATATCTGATTTAAATCAAAATATTTCCTTAATATGAAAATAACTTCAAAATAATTTTTTAAACTTAGATTTTACATATTTTTTTTATATTTTTAAAATGCTCTCCAATTTGCTGTAAAGTAGTTTCAAATGTAGAAGGTCAAATGTCCCTAAAATAAAAACATTAAATATGTAAAATAACATATAAAAATATGCAAATTTTTATATTTTGGGTCATATTTGTGTGTTATAAAAAGTATATTAGATAATTTGTAAAATCAAATATTTAACATGAGACACACAATTTGGGGTTTTTTTTCTCTATAAATGACAAAACAAATAAAAAACTACTAAAAAAGATCTTTTAAGATTGGAAAATTATGTATAAATTTGCAAAAATTTTTAGTGTGTAAATTGTAACTATATGTTTACTGAAGTAGAAATTTACATACATGTAGGAGCCTGAAGCGAAGTCAAAAATGTTATAGAAGCAAAAGGTGAAAACTGTTTTTATATAGTTTTTATAATAATAGTATTCGTAAAATGTAAACCGTTAATATTTATAGGTTATATAGAGATTACAGCTTTTGCTGCTTAACAAAAATTTTATTTATTTTAAAATCTTGTTTAATTTTTTTTTGACTTTCAAGTTAATTATTTTCTTTTGATTAGTTTTAGAGTTATTAATGACATTTGATAATAATTTTATAAACTTATTGAAAATTTTTGCACAATAAACAAAAATAAGAAATGTCATTTTCCTTAATTATGCAAATATTTCTTATACTTATGTATATCCCTTTAGCCTGGACCCGGGCAAATTAATTTATTATAACTTTCACAATATAAAAATAAAATAAAAATATCAAACGAAAAAGGACCAAAAAAGTGATAAATTAATTTGGTAATGTACACTTTTAAAAGTTCCTCTTAAAAAAAACTAAAAACACAAATACAATAAGAGAGTTGCCGAAAAAAGTTACATTTAAAACTCAAACCAAAAAATGAAATATGAATAAAATGTATAAATAAATGAAAGCTGCTCATGTTTAATTTATATGGTATTTTTTCTTTTTACACTTTCCACTGGTTAACTAAAAAAAATTGAAATAAAAAAGTTTGTTTGTTTATATATTTTAACATTTCTGTACAAACCGCTCAAATGAACCACATTTCAAATGGTGCGTGATTTAAACTGGCAGGAGCAATGAATAAAAGCAAAATATACAGCAGCACAACTAAAGGGCAGAGGTTATGGTATGGCAATTTTAGTGGCAGTGTTGAAAGTAATTACAATTTTAAATGGTCAAAAGGAAAAGAACAGACCATTAATGATTATATTTGCAAAATAAAGCAGAAATGAAAAAAAAAAAAATATCAAATAAATGTAACAAAATTTTTACAAAAATAAACAGAGTAGAGTATAATAATATAAATGTGAGGAAATCATTAATTATTTTGATTGGTTTTGTTTTTGAAATGTTTCACCAAAAAAATAATTTGTATTAAAATAATTATTATTTATGATTACTTTACGTTTTTACATCAAAATCTTTTAATTTCACCTTTTATGTTAACCCTTTAATGCTTGGATTTTGAATAAAAAAAAAAACGTTGTTGTTGCTCATTTCTTTTGCCTTTTGTATCAATTTTTTAAGCAAATCAATAAATCTCAAAAGTAAGTTGGAAAAAATACCAGCAAAAAAAAAGAGGTCTCTAAACAAAACAAGATAAATGTGTAAGTTGAAAAACCTCAAATGTACTTAACTTAATGTAGATGTGTTAGAATCCTTTACCCTTTTCAAGATTTAGTTAGAAAATGAAAAAAAAAAAAAACAAAATAAGTAAGAGAGCTCTATAGTCGGTTAAGGTGAATTATCTATAAAGACAGAATTTATTGAAAATTCTCTGTAAAGAGAGAATTTATCGAAAATTCTCTGTAACAACAGATTTTATCGAAAATTCTCTATAAAAACAGAATTTATCGAAAATTCTCTATAAAAACAGAATTTATCGAAAATTCTCTATAAAAAGAGAATTTATCGAAAATTCTCTATAAAAAGAGAATTTATCGAAAATTCTCTATAAAAAGAGAATTTATCGAAAATTCTCTATAAAAAGAGAATTTATCGAAAATTCTCTATAAAAAGAGAATTTATCGAAAATTCTCTATAAAAAGAGAATTTATCGAAAATTCTCTATAAAAAGAGAATTTATCGAAAATTCTCTATAAAAAGAAAATTTATCGAAAATTCTCTATAAAAAGAAAATTTATCGAAAATTCTCTATAAAAAGAAAATTTATCGAAAATTCTCTATAAAAAGAAAATTTATCGAAAATTCTCTATAAAAATAGAATTATCGAAAATTCTCTATAAAAACAGAAATTATCGAAAATTCTCTATAAAAACAGAATTTATCGAAAATTTATCGAAAATTTTCCATAAAAAGAGAATTTATCGAAAATTTTCTATAAAAAGAGAATTTATCGAAAATTCTCTATAAAAAGAGAATTAATCGAAAATTCTCTATAAAAAGAGAATTAATCGAAAATTCTCTATAAAAAGAGAATTAATCGAAAATTCTCTATAAAAAGAGAATTTATCGAAAATTCTCTATAAAAAGAGAATTTATCGAAGATTCTTTATAAAAAGAGAATTTATCGAAAATTCTCTATTAAAAGAGAATTTATCGAAAATTCTCTATTAAAAGAGAATTTATCGAAAATTATCTATAAAAAGAGAATTTATCGAAAATTCTCTATAAAAAGAGAATTTATCGAAAATTCTCGAAAAAAACAGAATTTATCGAAAATTCTCTATTAAAAGAGAATTTATCGAAAAATCTTTATAAAAAGAGACTGTATCGAAAGCTTTCTATAAAAAATGAATCTATCAAAAGTTCTCTAAGAAAAGAGAATTTATTGAAAATCCGAAAATTCTCTATAAAGAGAGAATTTTTCAAAAATTCTCTAGAAAAAGAGAATTTATCGAAGTTTCCATACAAAGAAAGAAACTATGAAAATTTATGGGCATTACAAATGAATGGACCGAAGAATGTATTCTCTATACTTGGTGTAGAGTATTAAAACAGGTTAAATAAAGAAATCAAACAAAAATGGAAAGACGAATGCGAAAAAAAGTGGATGAATATAAAGATTTAATCTGGAAATCAATTTGTGCAAGTGTTGCTCTTAATAAAATGACTTGAGTGTCACACGCAACCAGAACCAGGAATAAATTAAATAAAAATACTTAAAACCCAAAAGAACAAAATCTACTAAGAAATGAAAACAAAAAAACACATAAAAAAAAATAATACCCTGCAGTTCTCAGAGTCACAAAAGCCAACGCAATATCAAGGCTAAAAACAAAGAGAAAGAAACTTAAGTCTGTAATTATGAGAGTGACAAATATTTTGACTCGAGATTAGTTATTGAAAAACTCTTATTTTTAGCACTACCGGGTTCTTAAGCTGATACGCACACATTTGTAATATAAATAATTTACTTGTTAAAACAGAGCAAAAAAGGCTTAAATTTGTATTTCCTTTAGTTGTTGCTGTTGTTTTTTATTATTATTTTTTAAAAGGTATTGTATTTCACAACATCCTTTATGTTGACAATGGCATAATAAATAAATCCTATGA